>NC_045733.1:4375000-4620000 GCF_008692095.1 Etheostoma spectabile | reverse complement strand
AGCCGTGAGAGCAAAATAGTCTTTCTTCTTCTTTCTTTCTCACAGACAACACAATTCCATCACATTGAACCCACAGTCTTCAGTCTTCTTTTTCCTTGAGGCACTCTTTGCAGGCAGGCTCATACAATATGCTTTGGGCAGTGTATCAAAGGTTAGCTGTGGCAGGATAGTAACATACAAATAAAAACTTGTTGATTCAAACCCATTATTTAGAAAGATGAGAGCCAACCAAATCATTCTGGCTTTGATGTTGAATTTCCATTAGACAGCTCTACTACATCCACATATACATGGCACTCATTTTTCTGACCTGGTCATACCCACTTCTACATACAACAGTGATCTTTTGATCATCTCTTATGATACATACACTAGAAAATATAAACAGACATGATTGTTTAGTTTGGATGACAAGAAAAGTTGACAAATCTGGACACAGCTGTTCTTCACACCACTAGATGTCTCTCAGATTGAAGAACTGTACTGTGTGCTAGACTGAGCTTCTTGAAGAAGAAGAAGAAGAAGAAGAAGAAGAAGAAGAAGAAGAAGAATTAATTTCTTCATCAAGCCTCAGCAGATGAATCTAAATATCCATGATGGATAAATTCTGTTGTGTTGTGTTTGTTCCATAGTCAATGCCGTAATACTGTTAGAGTAACTTAGGCATCGGGCCTTTGGCTGTGTCTGCCAAATCCAGAATTTGCTGTTGTGTTTTGTGTATTTATTCTTTAAAAAAAAATACTATTTCCCTTTACTAGTGACAGTGGATCAGGGACAGGAAAGGGAGCGAGAGATGGGGGATGACACGCAGCAAAGGGCCGCAGGTCAGATTTGAACCCTGGCCACTGCAGGACTCAGCCTACATGGGGCGCACACTCTTGCTGGGTGAGCTAGAAGCCGTCCCGTCTTGTGTGTATTTATGTGGTATGAATCATGTATAATTGTGCATGTCTGCAACTACAGTATTTCAGTGCATAAGGAGTGTGTGTGTCTGTGTGTGTGTGCGTGTGTGTGTTCATGTGTTTCGTGTGGTACATTGCTCATATGCCAGATGTGCTGAGCAGGTGGCCACATTACTCTCCTCTTAACTATGCTGCAGGCAAGGAAGCCCACTCACCAGAGCTTATAAACTAATTCTCATGTATCACCATTTACCTGTAGACAGAATCAGAAAGGCAGCCTCTGTGAATTTAACCAAGTTTTACTCTGTTTGTGCACATGTCTGAAAGTGCGTGATTAAGCACATGTGTGTTCATCATGACGCCTCACCTCAGCTCTCCCACAGCTTCCCGGCAGTTTCCCGAGGATGAAAGTGAGTGAAACCCCAGACTAGTGGGGCTCCACAGCCAATTAGGATTGTTTATTTAGCCAGCCACGGCCGCCTAGCAGAACAGGAGCACAGAGCCAGCCACACAGTCCTACATTGGAAACCTCTCCTCGCTCTCTTTCTCCGTTCCTTTTTTCCACTCCTTTAAACTCCTTTGGCTCCATCTCCTCTCTTGCTTCTCTCCACCATTTGCCCTTCTTCTTCAACTTTTATTACCCTCCAGTGAGATGCAACCTTTCCAGGATGTTCCAGAAGTCCAGAAGTCATTTATCCAATAATTCATTGTTGGACTCCAATCATGACAGTAGTGTGGTTTCTCCCTTAGTTTCACTGATTTCTGACCAGTATAAATCTACCAGCCGAGATGTTTTCACTGCAGAAATCTGACATGACGTGAGTTATCACCGTAGAGGAGTTCTCACGCATATTGGAACCAACAAAGACAGGACTTATTTATAGGAAAAAAACTAAAAATCAAACCCGCAACAGATACCACATATGCCCCATGTTCTCTCTCTCTCACACACACACACAAACACACACACACACACACACACTTCACACCAACCATCAACCAGCATCCTCTCCCTCATCCAACATTATAATTAGGGCTCTACATCTTCTCCTCTTCTCCGTCTCTAACGCCACATTTGTTCCTCTCTTTCTCCAGCGACTCCTCTTTTTTCCCTTTTCTTCTCATCAGTGCAAACTTCACATGATGGATTGGCTCATTGACTGATGCCTGAGGATTGTTTTTTTTGGTGTTGTGTGTGCATGATGTTCCACGAGAGAGACAAGGTTAGCAGGAAAAATGATATCCTATTGAGATACATTTTGCTCACGTGGAATACCCTCACAGGGGAAAGATAAGGCTGTATTGAATTAACCACTCCAATTACACCTCCATTGCTAAACATATACTCAAACATAGTTGATTGGGTTTGAGGTGTTTGTCATGGACAAAGCTGGTTGCTCTGAGTGGAGAGTCCTTTTCACCTTTCCCCTACTGAAAACACCCAGAGGTTTCCAAGTGTTTTTGTATATACACAAACACAGTAACACACACATAAATGCATGCATACATTAGCACACACAGGGTGCCTGGGGTTTGTGCTTCCAGGAGCAAAGGAGCTTAGTGTACCTCTGCACATGCCTGCCACACTCAGTAACCCAATCAGTGTGTCGGACAGGTACTGAGGGGCCACATCGGCTGCCCGTCTCTTACTGGGCAACAGGCCAACTTGAGTGAGTTCACTCCAAGGTCACAGAGCAGAGAAACAAAAACCTCCAGGTAAGAGGGTCAGCATGCAGACCAGACAAAAGGAACTAAATGAGACACGTTCAGTGAATTGAATGACTTTTGGTATTTGGTAGTCGTAGAGCTGGCAACGCACACGTAACTAAATGAGTAAGTGAAGAGGATTGACACGTTTGAGAGTTTGAGTGAGTTTACTCATAGAGCAGCTCAGTGCAGGAATAAAGGCCTGTTCACTGACTCGTTCCACATGGGTGCCTGTGGTGTGGGCCTGCCATGACCACAGTGGATGTGTGTGTGTGTGTGTGTGTGTGTGTGTGTGTGTGTGTGTGTGTGTCCTCATCCTTCACCATCACTCAACAACTTGGGTATGACTGTGGAGAGCCAAAGATCATGGAAACCAACATCGTTTTACAAGACCTGACTGATGAGTAAACCTGGCTGTCTGAAAAAGAGTAAAAGAAAGAGTTGACTTGATATCTCTTCATTCCTTGTGTAGGTGCACTGAGACAAACTTGTGTCATCAGCCATACACTTAGGGGGAAATAATTTAAATTCTTTAGTAGTGATTCATTCTTTTTTTTCTTCTTTTTTTTTGCCTAAATACTGTTTGAAATGAATGGAAGGGAATGGTAAATACTGTGACGCACAAATATTTGGCAGCAAAACAGTCACATTTTGAACCACTCTTACCTGATTCTGGTCAGGTTTTTTCAAATTACAGACTGCTGTTTGTGCCCAAAAAATATTAAAGAGCTATTCCTCATGTATTAGAGTAGAAACCCTTGTATGTTTGGGGAAGTTGTGCTCATTGGATTTTCTGACTGACAACTGCAATTAAGTTTGTGTTTTGAACTGTTATGATAGTATATTTCAGTGGCAAATTTTCTCTGGATTGCTTTTATAAATCACATCCCAAGACCTTAAATAGACCTGGGACAGTTTAAGTAAAAGTCTGTAAAATAATAGACTTGAAGATTTTGTAGTATCCTTATTTTATTTGTAGTACAGTCTAGTACAGTTTCTGTAATACTTAATGCAATTACTGTTTACAAGCTAAATATCAGGGGGGCAATCCCTATTGTGTGAATAAAATCCCAACACCAGTTGAAAAATCTTTTTTGAGATCAGTATTGTATACAGTATTTTATTTTTGTCAGAGTGCTCAGAGGTCCGAGTGAGCCCAGAAAAAAATGTGTTTTTTCAGACAAAAAAACACAAAAATGGACCAGCTAATGAAAATGTAATCATTTCCAGAAAGTATTGTGACCTCTGCTACCATTGTGGGTGAACATTTGGCTCACGTAAAAGGCGACTCATAAGTAGTTTTCCATCAACGACACATCCAGCATGTTAGACGCCCAAGGCTTCATCTCTCTGTTCTCTGGGTTGGCTGAATATTTCATATAGATGGTCATGCACAATCAATCCCCTTAATTCACCCCCCATGTGAAACAACTTAAAAAACCCTGTCTGGACTGTGTTTGGTACATCGCAGTCTTTCTCTCACAGTATCTGTCTCTGACTTAGTGTCAGGTTGGCAGAGCTGTTTCTGGCCCGCAGACTGGCAGGGCTATTGTTTTCATTTCCCTTCCATTAAACACAGCTTTTGGAGAAAAGAGAGAGAAAGTAGGAAAGGAGAGTGGAGAGGAGGGGTGGGGAACCATCTTGGGAGGATCTGTTGCTACTAGACAGCGTGTTTATCATAACAGCTGCTGTCCACAGGGGAAACTTGGCAGGCTACATCAAAGGTTTATTCACAGCCCACCTCTACCATCTGACACACATACACAACCGCGCATACAGGCATACACACACTCACAGGAGGACGTGCTATATTCCCTTTCAATGTGCAACATATATTGAAATAAAAACACTATAAAAAGGCTAATTCTCAGGTTAAAGGAAGTTATGTTCCAGCCTTTATTACCTAAGCTTTTAGCTGTCGGCAGTGAGGTCTGCTTTTACGATTGTTCTGGTTTTTGTGTAAATGAATTAAAGTTCCATTTGAGTGGCGCCCCTTGTATATGCCAACACATTCTTCAGATTGAGAGCTGAGCTGGCCTCGCGTCAACACATCTCTCTCCCAGACTCTTCTTAATAGGCAGCAGTCCTTACAATCCCTCCCCTCAAGACAGAGAGAGACAGAGAGGGAGGCAGTAGGGGAAGCCAAACAGAGCATTTTTATACAGCAATTTTTACCAGACTCCTCAAAGGCACAGAGGATGAGGTTACAATTTATTTCCTTGTTAAGTCTTCCACTGCTCTGTCAGAAGAACGTCATGTCACTCTGCTGCCATCATGAGGCTGAAAAGATCAAGGTAACATCACTATAACAAAGGAAATGAAAGTTTGATTTATGCCACGGTGCACAGGCACAATGCACTTTTGAATAAACTTTTTTTTTTTTAAATAAATTGTCTTATTAATAGTGTAATTGTTACAATTTTATACTTGTGCTGCATACTATCCAAAAGACAAGCATGTATTTTGCAAGGGATCTCTGACCCTAATATGTAATGTACATAGTCAACATTTGCAATGAACGAGACAAACACGTCATCAGCATGAAACATACACTGTCAAAAAGTCACAAACATGTCAAAAAAGATTAATTATTTTTGGTCTTTTTATTCTTTCTGTGTATATCCAGGACTGGTCATGTGTAAAGCATGGAGCAGACCATAAGTCAATAAGACTGAGAATAACTACATGTCTTTTGGCTCCCAACACAGGAGGGCAGAGAAATTCCAACGCTTGTGACAATCTTGTTACTTGAGATTAATGTTCTGAACACGTCCTGTGACAAATGAATTTACATGAACAATGAAATGAGGTCCTTGCAATCAGAGGAATACAGCCATGGAGTAGACTGTGGTCACAGGACAGAAAGGTGAAGTAGTCCCTTTTCATTTTGACTTGTCATTGCATAGTTTCCAGTGTGTTGTAATCAATCTTTCATGACAAACAACTCAACATCAGCATACTCCATTGATGTGTCACAACAGGAAAGTGTGAGCTCTTACAGTCAAAGCTAGTATATGGCACAATAAAACAGTGACAATTTTTTGTTATGCTGAATCAACTAAATAAACTATATAGCAATGGAAACATCATTCAAGCTAAACAGCCTACAGAAGAAAACATTACATGACATGAATGCTACAAAATCTCATTTGTAACATGTTACCATTGAATGAATACACCAACAACAACTGTTATTGGCTACTGTGCGTCCTGAGACTGCACTCACTTCATGTCACAACTGTTTCATTCTTATTTGTATGTGTTACAATAACACGTAAATGCAAATGTTGCACCTGTTATCACATGCCGAGGCCCCAGATACAATGTGGCTCACATACATCCCTTTGGGGATTGTTATTCATACAAGCACACACACACACACACACACACACACACACACACACACACACACACACACACACACACACACACACACACACACACACACATGCCTGTTTGAGTTGCTGCCACATTTCACCCTTTTTTCAGTCTGTCAAGTTTGAAGGAGGTCATCATGGCTTAACACATTGTGAGCGCCTGATGATGATTGTGATGAATAAGGGGTATGTTTTATCATTTAAAACCTACAGTAATTAATGGTTTAACACCACAACACTTCTGGATTTTCATACAAAGGTTCTCTGTCAGTAGAGATGGACTAGTTAGTCAATCAGTCAGTCAGTCTATTTGTCTGTCTGTCTGTCTGTCCTTCTGAAATTCTTCCCTCTAGATCTCTTCCTGCTGTCCCTGAGGCTGCCCAGCTGAAACAACACCAAGTGGAGGACACTTAAGAGCCCTGCTTTATCCTTTCTCACACACTCACACAGCGCCGCCAAAATCACAAGCCCTCCACTCATCTCCTGCCAAGACCTCTTCCTGATGGCATGGAAGTGTCAGCTACATGTTTCACAGCTGTTGTCGAAATTAGAAAACGAGAGATCCATCAGTGGGGTTAATCTTCTGGTATGACCACATATATTCACCTGACACATAATCGGTAAGATTGGGGTCTTAACGGAGTAAGAGGTCACCATGGCAACAGTCAAGTCTTTGGAGAAATGAAAGCAAATGAGTAAGAGGTAGAGGGTAGAGGGAGAAGATGTATATTGTTTTGATTGCAGTTATCACAATACCAGTATGAGATCATTTCCTGTGTGTTTATGTGTATGAGGGTAGTTTGATATACTGTAACATGCAAATGAGGAAGACATGTAAAATTTACATGACACAAAACATACACAAGAGCAAAGTTCTGACAGTATGAGTGTGATGATGGTCATGGTGACAGACACACGCACACACACATACACACATACACACACACACACACACACACACACACACACACACACACACACACACACACACACACACACACACACACACACACACACACACACACAAACACAAGACCAGATGGAGTGTGAGAGGGTGATAGGGGAGAGAGAGTGAGTTCTGTCCTTCAGACAGATGGAGGCAGTGATGCTGTTTCTGATGACTGGGCCCAAGAGACAGGGGCCCAGGCATCGCCTGTGCCTCTCTGCTGCCAGCAGGCTCATATTCTGGGCTTTGTTCTCTGTAATCTGCTAACCTGTGGAGCATCCGGACAGATGAGAGACATTTAGAGGGTTGTGAGCAAGAACACAGGCCTTCAGAGGGTGCACCAACAAAGCCTCCTTCATTAACCTGACTTGCCAGAGGATTTACAACATTTTAAAAGGATTAGTGCGCGTGTGTGCGTGCCTGTGTGCGTGCATGCATGCATGTGTGACGGTCAGGGTGTTGAGCGGCAAATGTGGCTTTTGCAATGTCAAGAGCATTGTAGGATTAAAGTAAATTATCGTTGATGATAAGACAGTCAATTGTCAATACTTAAGGATTTATAAGAGCAGATTATTAATTGTCTCCCCACTGACAGCCTAACACTGATGAATTCTAAACCTTGATGTTTTTTCTGCAGCACTTAGTGATGCAGGTTGCTGTCATGTTTTAACATGTTAGCACAGAAGAGGGCAGCAAAGAGTGAGCTCCAAACCTCAGGAGTAAAAGTCACCATATGCAGTCTCAGTGCACACATGCATGAAGTGCATCGTTTTGGTTCACCACACAGATAAACTTTCTTTTACACGTGTGCATGTGCTTAAATAAACACAATGCACATGTCAGGACTGTGGAGCATCTGTAGAACTACAGAGTCCGAGTCTGTTAATTCTGGAGAATACATACATGCATGCATACATATATTCCATAACTACGAATACGAAATAACAGCATCATAATACCAATAACTTAATTCCTATAACAATTTTTAAAATACAAGTGTATAATGAGGTTGTACACATTGCTAAAACTGCAGTGACGAGAGACAATTACATTTAAAAAGAATTCAAAATGTTAAATTAAAATGTTGAGCCAGATGGTTCATTCTCAATACATAAAAGAAAATGCACAGTAAAAAAATTAGGTAAAGTGATTAAAATGATTTTATATAAAAAAGGCTCATGAGAAATGATTTCATTGGATGTCATTGACTATTAGTCTAAGCTAATAGATCACACAAAACTACACTGACACTAGACTCAAACACCTACACCCACTACACCCAGGCACATGGGTGGGTGGGAGTTCACGAGTGTGGATTGTGTATCAGCGGCTGAGCTAAGCGTCTTTGGCAAAGAAAGACTACAGCACGTCCAGTCACACGTTCCCTCCATGTGACCTGCCACTGTCTGTAGGAGAGTCAGAGAGACATAAGAGAGTGCTTTGGGATAGAAGCCAGACACACAGAGAGGTGTGTGAGAGTGCAGCGACATCATTATTATTTAATGAGGCCTGTTGTGAGTGCTCTGCACCCAAAGGACACAGGGCTTATGGAGATGTAACCACCAGGGTGAAAATGATACGATTCAGGTTACCATAAGGCAAACATACAATGCGAGGGCAACCTAAATGTATACACAGCAATCATGCACACACACACACACACACACACACACACACACGAACAAACACACAGAAACGTGTATGCACACATCAACTCCGTATTGTAGTATTTTTATGTTCATGCATTACCGCTTTTTCATGCCCAATGTATCTCCAGCCTCCATCTTGAGGAAAAGATGCCTCCTAGCAAGTTAACAAATATTTGCTCTGACAGCAGTCACGTTTTGCTGAATCACTCATGTGCTCGGTCCTGCTTCTAAACAGAACACAGGATTTAGAAATGAGAGTAGGGGTGAGAGTCAGGGACATCTTTGCTGGTGACAAAGTGCCCAGGGCACCTCTGCAGATGTGACAATGATAAGGAGGGAGGATTGGGGTGCTAAAGTCCCCCAGGGACACACATTAAGACACTCAGTGAGAGAAAGGCTGGCATCTTTGGCTCCTGTTACAGACACACTGGGGAAACACAGTGGCCTGATACTTCCTCTCTATGCATTGTTGAGTATTGTGAAGGGTGACCGTCTCAATTTGCTGCTGAGTGTATTCTTTTTATCTCTCTAGCAAACCCCTATTCACTAACAAGACACAAACACACAAACATACACGCATGCACTCGCACGCATTAACATGCACTCACACACACACACACACACACACACACACATGCACCGTCACAGTGTATTTTTGTGAACCAAACATCCAATCTCATTGAATGGTTTTACCCACAAAATCATAGGGGACTAAAGTCTCTCCCAGCATGCATTGGGTGCAACTACCCCCACCTGAAAATCGTCATGCCAGACAAATCTGTACATAGCTCAACCAATTCTGACATGTTAATATTCTATAAAGCTAAAAGTTCAGTCAAGACTATGAATTCCTACTTCATCCCAATATCCACATACATCTGGCCATATATTTATAATCACAATAGTCATCATAATGAGTTACATCTGTAAACAGATGGGAACATTTACTCTATTTTCTATACCACAGGATCTCTTAAGGGCACTGTGTCAAACCTGCATTTGCCAACAGTATTGGCTGAAGCAGAAATCCTTTCAATGTCCTCAATAAGTTACCTATATCTCAGCATGACATACAGGTCATTTTTAGAAAAGCAGGCCTGTCAGCAGGGAGCGGATGATTAAAAGTGTTCCGCTTATTTTTCCACGCACCACATGGTTCTTTAGTGTATGCATATACTTGTGTGTGTGCTTTTATACACATGCCCAACAAGTCTTTTCAGCTGTTTGTCAGCTAGATACTTTCTGTTTATCCATCTTGGTCAGACTAACACGGTGCAGAGCTGATGAGAGTGTGGAATCTCAAACAGTAAATTATATATGAGTAGGCCTCTGGCCTGGAGTTCAAGAAATTTACTGTGTCTGCAGTTCTGAATGTTCACTGTGTTATTGGCATAACAGATACAGTCCAGGACAACAGAGAGAGCCGAGAGAGAGAGAGAGAGAGAGAGAGAGAGAGGACAGTGGAAAACATAAGGAGAGAAGGAAAATAGAGCAATAAACAGAATGGACAAAGCAATTTAGTGCATCAGCAAACTGAAACTGAGGATAGTGGAGAATGGAAGAAGAAGAAAGGGATGAAATCTTAAAACAAGGTAGGAAATGTGATAATGTAATCCTTTTCTTTTATTCAGAGTAATATTCCCTGGTGCAATAACTTCTGCTGTGCTCATATATAAAACAGAACATATGAGGTCTGGTCTGGTAGACCTTGGAGGTTTGGAGGGACATCAGCAGCATACTAAACAGTCATTAATGGGGAAGAGGACCCCCTATACTGCTCTTTAGAGTCACATGTCACACACAAAGGACGGGGCTACTACTTTTCCGGACATTGTCAGTAAATACTCTGCTTTATTTTTTTGGCCACTTGGGGCCCCAAAACAACAACAGAAACAAGTTGTGAACACAACATTGACATATCATCCTTTTAAGTTGATATTGACCTTTTAAACAAACAGTCATTTACAAATCTAACCTTTATGGAACATAATCATTCTCCGGAGTCATGTTTCTGTCCAATATGAACTCTTTTAGTGCTGTGATTGGTCTCCACAAACTCCAAAGGGAAATATCTGTTACTTTAGCGGTTAAATGCTCCACTATGTTCCCCAGCTCCTAGACACAGATTGTGTCTATCAGTCATTTGGTGCTGAGCAGGTAGTGTACCCTGGGTTTTCAGAGCTAGCAAAATTGAGGCTTTGAGAGCAATGAAGATTAATCAAAACAGTAAAGCTGTGGGCCGGACAGCACAACAACTGTGCTGAAAATCACTGACAGCTTTGTATGAATTCAGGTGATCACTTTCTGTAGCTTGATTTTATTTCAATTTTAATTTTTTTTATTTTAAGAGTATGTTGTAATAGAAAAGAAGAAAAAACACAAAGATAAAAACACAAACATAGACAATTCAGCTTTTTACCAAAGAATTAAAGAAGGATAAGTTTGAGAAGAAGCAGGCAGAAGCATGATGCTCATATGCTGTATCTTTCTTTTATTGTCTGTAAAGCGTCCTTGAGTGATTAGAAAGGCGCTGTTAAATAAAATGTATTGTTATTATTATTATTATATAGTCCTGTCCCTACTTCACAATATCATATTTTACAGAAAAAGTCAAATACATGTTATACGGAATACAAAATTTTACAACATACAACTCTGCTGCACTTACATTACAATTGAATTCCTATGTCCAGGTGTCCTTTCTGTATTAGTCAAGTAATGTTTTCTGAAAACTATTTTTGAACTGTATAATATTATGGCTCCGTCTGATTTCATTGTTCAGTCCATTCGACAAGGTCACCCCACAAACTGAAATACACATGCTTTTAAGAGTAGTTTGCACAAGACAGTGTTTATAGCTATAGTGCATATCTTTTTGATCTTAATGAATGTCTGTTACATTCAAGCCATCACCAAATGAGTTGTTACAAAGCCAATTAAGACTATCAGCTCCACAAAACTCACTCTGTATTTCTCAGTATGGCTATGTTCAGAAGATTGTGTCGCACCCAAAAACTCAAATTGAAGACCATCACGTTTTTAATCCTACATGTCCTCCTTGGCTACTAGCAACTGTGTGGAAGAGGGGTGGGGATGAGCGATCACAGAAGGCCTGTATCATGTCAACGCGCCAACATTTTTCTTGTCATAACTTACAATTCCTAATGGGGGAAACAGAAACCACACACTATAGCTTTACATGTAAATGTACCTCTTAGATGATGTCCCCTGTCTCTATCCTTAAACTATGTTTGTATGTCATCTGGTAAAACATGTTGTTTTACTTAAAACATAAATTAAATTTAGCAATGTCCTAAAATTTCAATAATTGTGAATTCAAAAAGACATGATTGGCATGCGCATGCTACCCCGTGTGATTTATTATTCTGTTTGCTCTTTTTGCAATGTGCGAATCTTTTGTAAGGTTTTAGGTATTTCCCCAAAGTCCCACACAGTAGAACAGATACGACTAAATAAGCACGCAGTACAGAGTATGTAGTAATATCTAGTTCAAGATGTATCTAAATTTTACTCATTCCAATTCTCGCGGACATGTTAGTGCACAGATATTTAATGTTCATCATCACGATGAACAACCCCTTTTACACTGACACGTGGTTTTTACATTGCCATTTGAATTTTGTCATTATAAAAGTATCAGATAGCCACTTTAAGCAGAAGTAACATTGCAGTATTCTGTGAAGTTCCAAGTTTCCAAGCATTGCCACAACATTAGGAAAATGGCAACATAATTTCAGTCAGCTCACCATAATTTAAGTTCACCACTACCATTACCATAGAAGTAACATGGTTCAAATCTTTGTTTTTCTGGAGGCTGCTGTGTTATAAATCACATAAAAGTTCATCTGACTTAAGTGGGTGTGCAGCTTTGGCACATGGCCATTGTTTTGTTGGGAAAGCATTTCCCGTGAAGCCTCTCTAACCTAGTTCCTTTTCCATGTCTAAATATGGTGTGTTGGGAAACAAGTCATCTTAGTTCCTCACTAAACAAGCCTTTTCAAGATAGTGGAAACTTCCAGTGTGGGTGTGAGTATGTGTGTGTGTGTGTGTGTGTGTGTGTGTATGTGTGTGTGTGTGTGCTCATACGCGCGTGCGTGCGTGTGTGTGTTTGTGTGTTTGCTTATGTCAGTTTGTTTGTCTATCTTTACCTAAAAAAACAGTGATGTAGTGGAGCTGCCTGTTTACAGCTGACCTACTACAGTAATAGGGTTTCACATGAATGGGACAAAAGCTAAACCCGCATTTGGGCTCCCCCTCATAAACATTTCATGATGTATTCAATTCTATTGAGTTTATTTAAGATGGTTAACAATGCGAATACCTCAAAAAGGCGATTTTTCATCTGTGGTCTGCTGGCCTCAATGTTAAAAAGGGCGTTTTAAAATACAAATAAACAAGAAAGAAAGACAACATAAGTTGAGCAGAACTCGGCACAAAACAAGACACATGTATACTGTTCGTCTTTGTCAACTTTATAAAACCACACATGACATGAACAACATGTAGACACAGTTTTTAGACCTTTCATGAGACAAGTTCACACGATATGGTACACCAGTTGTTTTGTGGACCTTTCATGTGTGAAATGTTTGGGCTCACATGGGCTTTCATAAAAAATTCACACAATTTCAGCAAGACAAGAAAACGTAGTACTGTTAAAATTATGCAATAGTTTAAGTACATAAAAAACTTCAAACTTGAATAAAGCAATACACCGTCAGAGGACCAAATTAATAACAAAAATACATATAAGAAAATGCATGTTTGGTAAAGTGAAAGAAACAGCTGCGGTCTAAGAAAATAGGAAGCTATCTTGGTTAGCTGTGCAAGTTGACACATCAAAAAAACAGAATTAATTTTCCAAAGTTGTAGAAGACCATTTAGCCAATTAATTATTCAGGTCCAGTGCTCACTGAGATGAGGTCATGGCGGTAACCTATGGGCTTCCGCACTGGATGCTGCCGAGTCAGGATCATTCTCATGGCACAGCATTTCTCTGAATGCCTCACATTCCTTTTTTAAAACTAGAAATCATTAAACATATTTGTGTGCGTTGACATGACCATGATACCATGTTGAGCCGTAGGACACACTTTGGACGAGGTGGGAGAAGCTACGCAGGTGGGATGAAGATGGATGAGGATGTGGTTGCAGTCTAATAAAGCCAGACGCCCGAGGGAGAGAACAATCAGAACACAGTCCTCATCACATGAACACAGCAGTTATATAAGCAATTGTTGTTACACAGCACTACAATGTTTCCTGATTTCCACAGCTGGGTTATTACAGAGACAAGCATATGTGCACTGTGCTGATGTATTGAACAATTGGATTCCCAGTCATGCCAAAAGTCAACTTTGCTGTAAATTGATTAGATGATGTTTATATACAGAATACAGTTTACCGTGTGTATCTTACAAATAGTCACATAAAAACCAAGTCAAATGTGCCCTGCTGCAGTTAAATTAAATGTCTTGATTTCCTACTTCACAATTCACTTATATTGGTTGTTTTAATCTGTCTTTATCTGTATTCTGGGGAATTGCGGGATTTTCCACTTAAAGAAACTGCTGAGTAGCTCTAATTATATGATTACATTGGAATCTCACAACGGGTTTTTATTGACTGGCCATATGGATTCACACTGACTGGCTGCTGAAAGCATTCAGCTGCCATGCAGGGCAGTTACAAACTGTCAGGACGCTGTCAACACAACCATAAGTAATCAAACTTCCTCTGACTATAGGTGAACACAGCTCATTCTTCACTGCTTTAGCGGTACATGAGGATTAAGCAGTGTAGTGTTCCTAATCTGACACAGAGGCTTCCCAATACACCAACTAAACACAATACACAACCTACACCTGCTATACATGTGCAGACAAAGCTTATAATGCAGCACATGTTCACTGTGTTAGTTTTCCAAAGAAAAAAACTCCAGTATCAGCCTTTACTTTCCATCAGTCAAGACCACATTATAATAAAGTGCCTTTATCGGCCATTAAATTCGATTAATGAAAGAATCAGTGGCTTTGTCGGTGGACTCTGGAGACTGAGGCTCTATTTAATTGCATGCCAGTTTGCTTACTATTTCTCCTATTAGAATCACATTTGCTATTTAGAGAGAAGGATGCTTGCATGAAGTAAAGAGATTGTAGATTGATGCATTTTGATATTTGTTAACCAATTCACTTTAGAACATAAACAGCACAGAAAACAAAATGAAGTAGAACAATATCACTACTAAGCTATGAATCTTAGGTATGGGGATATGCATGAGTTTGCATGACCACATGTGATGTTAAGCGGTGGGGATGTTTTATAGTGTTCAGCTCTAATATATAGTTTTCACTTTAAGCCTCTGCCAAGCTTTAAACAGCTGATTAGAGGAAAGCTAAGCATTAAGTCTGTCTATAGTTTAATAGCTGCACTAACTATTTGTGCCTTGAGGACTTGTGTCTCCAAGGGGATGTAACCAAAACTGAAACTGTTCAAAAATACATTGTTTTCATTAGCTTTTTAGAAAATCTTTGATATACTGCTTATTGCACCTTTGCTCAGCTCCCCCACTCTCCTTCCTGCTTTAAGCTCCAACCCCTCCCGTTCCATAAACAGAAGGGGGCGTGGTTGCAGACTGTAATCAATTCAAGGACATGCCCGCAGCCATGTCTACAATGGCGATGGCTACAGCCCACTGCGGTATTCTGCTTTATGACTGGGGACCAGCAACAGCCCTTTGCAAATGTGATCCTCAGCTGATCGATTAGTCAGACACCTTGGGAACACACACTGCATCACAGTAATATATTATTTATCTTAATTTATATTAACAGAGTTTTGCAAAATTCTAAGATATGTGATGTTGAAACAACTGATTACAGCATAATGCAACAGATTGTATTCACTGTTCATGTAGTAAGAAGATAGAAATTAAATAAAGGCAATGATATAAAATAACATTTTGATAGTTTGAAGCACTGGCAGAGTGTTTAGTTTCCATCACAAATTCCTTTATTAACCATTGTTTTAACAAAATATGGGTTACATTAAAAACTAAAGGTATGTTACTGCTGTACATGCAAACATGGTTAACGTTCACTGCAAAATTGAAAATAAAAGACGGCACACAATGCAGAATAACACAGTCAGATGGCTGCAGATGTTACAACACAGAAGGGGTTGCATAGGACTTACAAAACCAAAACCTCACTGAAGTAAATGTAGTGCCATACAATGTTATAAATAAGACAGACAAATACAATGAATACAAGAATGGAAAACATCTTGGTTAGTAGCTATTTACAGGAGGTTTTATATATATATATATATATATATATATATAGTGAATTGTATCCTTGCCTCTTTCCTTGCTCTCACTCAAAGTGCATTAGACCTGCTTATTCTGCTCAGTATCAGCTACAATCATAAGTCGCATTATTGAAAAAGGTATCAAACTCCAAAGAGCATCCCGTGTTACCTCTCTTGCCCATATGCGTCCCTTTGCCATTTTTCAGAGTTCACATATTTTTATCCATCAGTCATCGCATTATTTCCTTACAAACAAGCACTTGCATTCTTCCATCATGGCGTCATGTCTCTAAGTAAACCCATATTTTAGAAAGGCAGTGTACACCTACAGTATAATTGTGCACATGGGGTTTCCAATGTATTCATTTCAGTCAGGTGTAACGGTCACATTTAGGTACATATTTCAAGGAAACTTCCACAATATCTTCTGCAACATCATTCGAGACTAATGATCACAGTTGGTAATAATTCAATCTAATAGTGAGTGTGCTTTAGGAATTAATTAAGTGTGGGCTCAATTGTTTTTCAACTTCAAAGGATCATCGGATTACAAACTTTTACAATTCACATCTCTCAATTCTGCCATTCAAATGCTTCACAAATACACACAGTATAGAACAGTAACAGGAGGACATTCAATATGAAACATGAACACATTTACATACATATCTATATATCAGTGAGTTCTAATTCAAAATGTTACGCATACATTGAGGGTGAAAATCTAATCGGACCAGAAGCCCTTCATTTTCTGTATGGTAGGGATGCAAGTGGTGGGAGATACCAGGCTAAAACTTAGCACTGTGTGATGAAAAATGGAGAAAGCATCATATTAAGACACTTATTTGTGTCAAGCAATCTCAAACTATACATTGTTTACTTAACAGAGCACATTTTGCTAGGATGTTCAAATCTAATAAACACAATCTGTGTTGGCAGTGATAAAGTTCTATTGATGCATCTCTCAATACCCACATCAGAAGTCTCAGCCTGAATAGATAATGCTTTCTGGTTTTGCACAGCATGAATTCTGAGTGTGTACAAGGACCAAAGCAGACAATATGCAAATGACCACTGATTTAACAAGATCACACACACAGTAAGCTCTGCCGTGGTCAGACCTTTTTATATCCACAGTGTAATTAAAACAAACAGAATAAATGTAGAGAAAGCAAATATCAACTCAGAGCTGGCTATCTAAAACTTTTCTAACACCACCAGGTACAGCCTTTAAAACCATGTCAAATTTAGAGACAAACATTTCTGATGGATTCACAGTGGAACTGCTCCAAAAACTAAGTGCTTACAGGAATAGTCTTTATCCACATTACAACCTGATGGCATCAATAAATGGAGAGCCTCCCTCTGATACCATAATGATGTAAACAAAGGACAAAGTGATGTTTAGATTACAGTCAGAGCACTGGAATTAAAAGCATCCTGCCTGTTGATCATCTACTCTCTAAACTGGAGTCTCAACTTTCTACATTGCTACAAACATGGATTATAATTAAATAAATACCTAACTAAAGACTGATGAATATTTCCATTTTAAGTAAATTCAGACTACAACATGCAAGCCTGTTTACCACAAAGTACATGATAACACAAATGGTCGGGACCAGGTTTGAAAGACTTCCCGCCAGTGAATTAATAAAAGAAAGTACATGGAATAGCTGTTGTCTGGAGAGGGCAGACTGGTGGTATCACACCAATCAAGGCTTATGGTATGGAAATGAAGTAATCAGACAACAGTTTGCCATGTACAGATGGAAATATCCTCAGGTATTCAAAGCATTACGATCATGTGGGGTCAGGAGCAGCACTATTCCTGCACAGTGGTGTCTGAGGATATTATCATGTACCTTTACAGCCGGTTAAACACAGTTGTCCATGTAATAGCTACTTTATCTAGAACTCTGCTCTATGAAAAACAGACTTACACAGTGCAATCAAGAACATTAGAAATGACTATGTATTGTGTTTTGATTCTGCAAATACTTTTCAGTTTAAATGTATCCTTTAGAAAATAATTACTCTGAAAATAAGATCTGTTTTACAACGATCAACCTGAAGAAGAGAAAAGGTCTGCAAGTAAATGAGGTAAATCTTACTTGGCAAACATTGCTACTAAATCTATTGTCCTTGGTGGGACAGCAACCGTGCTCAAGGGGTTCATTGCTATCCCTAGTACAGTTTTCTTTATAAATATAGCCTTTATGATTTGATGAAATATGAATGATGCCGTTAAAATTAAATGATTTTTAATTGTCTTTCAACTTTGTTTAGGCCCCTGCTTTTTTAATTTTGGCAAAACCGAAACATTTTTGAGATTAATTTAGCAAAAGAATGGATGCTGAATGGTTTATGAGTACAGTATGTCCCTGGATTGAAAGCTTACAGGTATATGGACACTGATTCCCAGAGAAGGCCTTATTTTATAATGGAAGCTTGATGATAACCATTGAAGGCATTTAGTCTAATTCCAACATCATGGCTTAAAATAAGGCATCTTTCAATTGCATGACAGTGGGAAATTAGACAACTTTTTTTTTGAACAAAATGTCACATATGCCACATATATCAACCTGTCAACTGAATAAGTCAGTGTGTGTGTGTGTGTGTGTGTGTGTGTGTGTGTGTGTGTGTGTGTGTGTGTTTATGTCTCTCCCAGCCTGCAGGAGACATTCAGTATGAGTATGCTACTAGGTTCGCTTGGCATCCATATTAGCCAAGATGTGATGCTCTCTGCTTCCCATCCAGCCGATATTTTTGCACGCATGCAAAACAAATGGATAATTTAAACATCTCCGTGCCACCAAACCCTTTTACAGCATCCCTTGAAATGACCCATGATGCCTGAAGTCGGCATTGTGTGCACGTTTTCCGTGGCACGTGTTTCTACATTACATAACGTGACATTGCACCCCAAATGGCACCAAACCGTACAGAGCCCTGACAAAAAGGCAAATAAACTAACAGAATCCCTTCCCGGGCACCGAGTCTTCACCAATCAATCTGTTACCACAGCGAGACAAATAGCCTGTTTGAATCATTGTTGGAAATGGTTGTCAGTATCACAGCATGTGTGTAGCTGGCAATGGCAGGGGAAAGAAAAAAAAAGAAAAGAATCTTTAACAAGCAACAGTCATACTTAAGGTACCCGGGGATCAGTTACGCACAAATTACGCACGCAGTGTCACTGCAGACAAAGCTCAGATAAAGTGAATCCATCCATTCTCCCATTCCCGCGGGGGGGACATCTTGAACCGGTGACGCCGCACTTTGTAGTTGTTTCCATTATTATTATCCCAGAACTCTTGCCCGCCGACACAGTATTTAATTGCAAACTGAAATGTGCTTCCGTTGTCGACGTAAGTCGGCATGACTATCTTGAAACAGAACTTATCAGTGTCACCGTCGCTTGAATCAGGAACATAGGACGCCAGGCTGTCCATACATGTAATCCAGTTGTTTAAAGAATAACGCAAAGAGACGCTCTTTTCGAAAGCCAAATTCAACACGCGCACAAACCCGGAGAGGCTGAATTCATCTACCTCAACGGACTCTAACATGACTTTCACCTCCCTCACTTTTTGCTCAAAACCGGGTAGTGTGCCTGGGTTGGTGAACTGCAACTCCATGAACATAGACTGCCCAGGAACACGGGGAAACTTTGCGTTCAGATGATTAAGGTGGACGGGTCCTTTGGTTAGTTTTGCCAATATGCGTTCCGGCACTTGTGGCTCATCTGTATCATCAAAGTGCTTCACTGAAATGAGCTCCAGGCCCAGTGAGTCGGCGAACCGGACCTTTTTCTGACTGGATGGACTTCTGCTGCGGGAGATCTCTAACTTTGCTCTCTCTGTGGGTGTGGGCAGCGACTTGCACCTCCGACGCAGATTTGGACTCTGTGAAGGCTTCAGGGCGACCTCTCTGCCCCGTGGTCTCTCTTCCACAACTGGGCTCTCGGTGCTTTCACAAGTACCGTTGATCGTGTCCAAATCATCCCCATCTTCTCGCGGGTTTGCCTCTGCCAGGCTTCCGAACAGCCCGGCTATGCAGCTGTAGTTCCTCGACATGCAACTCTTTGGGGGCAGCATGATCACGATAGGATGCACAGACTCCGCTATTTCCATAAAACACAGCAGTTCCTGCACTGCAGAGCCGAAGTGGTCGTGATGGGAAAGACCGGCGTCTCGAGCCGTCACGCGTCAGGTGTCACTGCTCCCCCACCCCGCGGATAGGTGCACCGGCTGCGTCAGGGGTTGACACTGCAGCTCTAGACCAATAAACTGAGCGTTTCCTTCTGCAGATCGGTCACTTTAAATCCCGCCGTGTGATATATCTCATTAAATGCTACAAAAATATTTAAAAAAAGAGAATAGGCATATGACTTTCCGCTTAGCAGCGACAATGGCTCGTTTCCAAAACCATGGGATGAACATGCAGTGTCCTCTCACAGCTGACGTGAATTGTATGGAGCAGAGTTTGACGTCTGCATCCTGTAGGCTACGTGCAGAACTGAACGTCGCAACTAACCAAAATGGTTTCCTGCTTCACAAGTGGTAACCTTTCTCATACTGTCTATGGAGGTTACACGGTTAACTTCCCCCTTTTACACTGTGGCATTATGATGACACCGATAGCCCACATAAATTAAATAAACACATTTAAATTATTTTTTTGTGATGTATCAAGACAGTTCGGCATATTCATGCCAACAGTTTAAAATCAAAAGTCACTATTCTGTTTACAGTATTCCTTTCTGCTGCGGGGGGGGGGGATGTGTTTACTGCATGAGATGTAATAATTCATCTGGAGCAGCAGCCCATTCAGCCCTTCCCCTTTTCTCTACGTCACATCTTCCCTGTGCAGCCTCTACGGGTTGCTATGACGACGGCGTTGCAACTTGTCTCTAAAGGCATTTTCCTAATGAACGCTGTCGACCAGAAAGACAACTCACCACGATAGATAGCAGCAGTTGTTTGTGAATGGTGTTTTTTTCTGATATGGGAATAGGAATTCAAACCCGTTTAAAATGCTACAGGATCCCAGATGTCTTCCTTTTAGTGAGTGAAGTCTGGTAACGGCAGTTCGCAAGGTTTCTAACAAAACAAGTGTGTGTAACTTGACTTAGAGAACTCAACAATATGCCGGCTATCTTTTACAGGTTATTTTTTGTATATTCTGTTTGTTTTCCCTCTAGGTATCACCATGAAGCTCATGAGCTAACTACATAATGGCGACCTTAAAAGAAGTGGCTCACACAACTGTGGATGGATCAGACAATAATCTTCCAACACAGGAGGATCCAGTTGGGGATCAGACAAAAGAAAGGAGACATGTCGATTCACTTCTAGATATTAGTGAGGAGGACTCCATGAAAGAACAGGAGCCATATGAGTATCATTGTTACTCTGGCTGGGAAGAAGCTGTAAGTGAATGAATACCTTCTTACTGCAAACCTTTTCTTTCTTTTTTACCTGCCTTTATCTGATTGGTGTACTGTTGTACCAACAGCACACGTTGATTATGTGTCTTCTATCACAGTTTGGAGTGAGTGGCAATGATTTTATAATGAGAAGAACAAATGTATAAAATAGTACCTGCTTCAATTTCTTATTGATTATATTCCTACATGTTTATATAACCCATATATATATATATATATATATATATAGTAACCCTAAGGTATATTTGTATGATATTGGTATTATAATTACTCCGTCTCAGTCTACATCCTCAATGATACATTTAGTTTAAATCACATTTTGTCATGTTTACTCCTTGCTTCCACGCTAATCCGGAATTTCTGACCCCCTAAAATGGAGACATTTGGAAACACGACTAACCCCGTTTACGTTTGAAGGCTCTGGGGTTGCTTTGTAGTCTGGACCGGCTGAAACAGAGATCTTTGGAAACGTCAGTCAATCTTAATGTGAGGTGGGCTTACATACCTTTCGGTAACAGTTCCACCTTGTCGTCGATCCAAGCAAATAAATCCCTGGTCCTACTTTTTGCCATAGTTCTTTCTCCTAAGTATTTTCTGTATTTTCAATTTATACATGGATTATTTTCAGACAATCTGCTTACAATTTGCCTGGTGCATGCAAATGGTCATGTGAAATGCGTTTTCAGACTTGTTAGGTTAATAAGTCTCACATTGCCAGACCTATCCCTACAGCGCTGTGGAATAAGGATGGTTACACCACGAGTTAATATGGACTATGGCCCTTCATTAGCATTTGCACGCTACGATTAGCCATGCGTTCATGCAAGTTATTAAGTTACCTTGAGATGTTCTTCCATTGATCCAGACTAGGTCAATATGGACGGAAATCATTACTGACAGAACCTAACGTATTAGTGTGGACGTAGCGTCACATCCCATTATTATCAGAATTTCCACCACCTTACTAACTTGATGCATTTTCAGTTTATGTTTAAGTTGTTTTCACATTTAACATTATATTCAATTTAAAAACAGGTTCATGGTTGGGCCAGAGTTGCTCCACTGAGCTGCATACTTTTGACTCAGAAGAGGTTCAGGAAACCAATGCATAAAGAGGCTGACAACCCATCCCCCTTGTCTGTTGATCCAACAAACCCTGATGGAGACAGCTCAGCCAGCATAGGACAGCACTGCTGCGAGTCTCATGTGGGCCCACATAACAGCTTAAAGAAATCCATGCAATTAAACCAGCACACGGGATCCTGGGGTAACACTGATGTAGCAGCGCAACCGAAAGACACCTCAGAAGGGCCTGTCTTCAATGCTATGCAGAAAATCACATCAAATCTCCTTAAAGAAAAGATAGGGGAGGAAGGGATGCTCAGAGAGACCCCTTTGCAGCCTCACTATCTCCCCTCAAAATACTCTGAGAACAGGCCCACTAAGCCTGAGAAACACAGGCATAGGCCTAATAATACAATGGTTCCCATTAAAAACTTCACATTTTTACCACCAATTAAATCACCAAACCTGAGTCGTCAAAAAGTCATCCAGCTCTGCAGTGGCAAGATGGCTCCAGAAGGAGAACCCATAGAGGAAAATGATTTCATGTTTGATAAGAAGAGCGGGACAAGAGGAAGAAGAGTGGACCCTATTACTAACCCAGAGCTTCCCATGTACTCTACAGCCTTGACCTCCAAGTACCAGGCATGTCAGCGTAACCTCCACTTGTTCTCTGCTGTGCGTGTTTCTATCCCCAAGAGGTATCAAGTACCGATGTCTTCCAAATCTGACACGCTGCACCGCTACTCAATGGGCAAGAGCCTCACGCAGGCCGTCCACTCCAACACTGCAGCAGGTGCACAAGACCATATGCACCCCAGCAAGACTGTGTGTATGTAGTATGCTATCATCTTATCATCTTAAACTCTCAGGTTCTACCAAGTAAAAACATGTTTCATCTTATTTTGTATTGTGCATGTCTTTGCCTTCCCAACATCATACAGTGTTTCCATCAAAATAGTTAGTTTATAGAATAAATCAAGGTATGTGACATAAAAGTAACTCATTGCAGAGTTAATTCATTTAGTTTAGTGTTCACTCAGTTCAGTCTGGCATAATATTTCAGAACATTCTAACCATAACAATATCAGTCAGGGGGACAGAGCACCGAGGCTCTTTATGCCATGGGCCTTTGTTTTGTTCTGACCAGTTCCCACAAGTGCTTTTTCAGCTGTTCTAGTTACCTAGCAACGGTGCAACTACCTCATAAGAAGCATAGCAGTGCGCAGCCTCACACATACTACAATGTAAACCACAGCCACAAGCTCCAACTCTGATAGAAGTGTCGCACTGTAGCCTGTGACTAAACGTGATGATGATATAAACCGTTGCCAAACTGCATCTGATCTGTCAAATTTAATCATATACAACTTTAGTTTTCTATGAGTCAGTGATGTAAATCAGTGCACTATATCAATGCAGCCTTATGCTGAGATCAGTAATCCTTGTGTATGTTGTGTTGATCTCTAAAGGCCAGCCAATCACTGCAACATTATTTCCAACTGGGATGATCTTGTTACTTTGCTTTATCATACTATCTTTGTCATTTAGCTGCCATGTAAAATAAAATAATTATCCACTTCCTGGGATTATTAATCAAAAGAGCTGCAGCAGTAACCTAATTAGACAAACTTGTGTTGTACATTAATGCGCATGTAAAATTAAATGGTTACTTCTAATCAATTTGTAAAGAGTTGCTATTTCCAGCACAAGCCAGAATTCAGCATGTCTATATTGGGTAAGCTGTAACAGTATCAAGGCAAAAGACACATACAGTTTTGGGTTGTTCTATAATAAAAACAAACAAGTACAATTAAAGTAAATTAACGACCAAGTCTTCTTTAATTCAGCTAGTACAGGGGAACAAAATGTATTGCACATTGAAGAACCAATACATCGGTGCCATTCCTTCCACTATGGTGAACAGAACTGTAGTGAAGGTGCAAGGTGACGGAGTTTTTGTACTTTTCGGACTCTTGCGCTTACACACACACACTCCTGCTCTTTGTTTTAGTTTGTATTGGTTGAGCGCAAAGTTTTTTTTCTTCCACTTTTGTTTTATAATAAAGTGACAAGGAGCACAATATACACATTCCAACAGTTTATTGAGAACATCTTGTAGTGTAGTTTCAACAATTAATCAAGGCAACCATTAACTCTACACATACAGGCAACTGGAACTCAAATTCTGCAAAAACAAATATTTTGTGCAGGGAAAATATCTGCATGCATTCCCTACAGAGAGAAATTAAAGCACTGTAACTGACGCTTGAGGCTGACAAGGCTTCCACACATAGTTCTGTTTAATTTTTATTAAATTAATAATTTAAAGCAAGGCGTTTTATTGTGCCACTAAACCAGCAGGGAGGAGCTATACTGCTGCACTGGAGTTCAAGAACCACAAACTAAAAGTACTGATCTCAATACAAGACGTTTTGAAGTTTAGAGTCAAAATCTTTGTAGACACAGGGACATTTTGGAAAGGGTGCAAAGGAAATAGAGCATGTTATCCGATGGCACACTGTCATGTCCTGTACATTTATAAACTGTTACAACATTAACCACCCTGCCAATAAAATAGTGAGAAGGCATCAAACAAATTCTCTTTTCTCTCTCTTATTTTTCATGTGACAGAACATAAATCTTTCCATAGAAACTATGGAGAACAATTAGGGGCATTTCCCTATTTCATGCAAACCGATGAGAGAATGAATTAAACATGCAGAATGAAAGGATTATGACACTTTGTTCAGTGCTTGTCCATTTTTCAAAACAAATTTCAGTGTAATTCTGATAAATAATTATTTTAAAGCAGTAAAGTGTAACAGAACTAAAATGGTAATACTTGGTTTGAGGCACCAATGTAACAAAATGAACAAATAATCGAGGCCTATAGCTCTGGGATCCTAAGTGCAGCACAGCCTGCGTGTGGTGCCTGTGCTTCATGAGCTAACTCAGTGCACCAGTAAAACAAAATCAAAACATCAGTTTTACTTGCTTGGAGAAGAGATAGAAAATGAACCTACTGCGTCTGATTGTTAAGGGTAAAATCGGAAAAAATTCAAAAGGACTCCTTTCAGTCCAAACCGGTGGTGGACATGTACAATAGCTCTGTGCTAATCCACCATGTGTTACTGTACAGTAAAGTTCCTGGATGACTTCAGCAGAGTACTGCTACTGCATACACTTACACCCAGCTAATTAATAACTCCAAGACAATGACAGCCTAGTATGCTTACTGACTTGAACTCACTGCTAGAATTTCTGACACAAAAAAAGTGTTTAACAACTTCAAACTACATAATCACATTTCAATGAAAAGTGTGCAACAACTGATAGGACAAACAATTCATTTTTACATGTGCCACATCTGTAACGATATGTTTCAGAGATACACATCTTAACGGGTTTGAGCAATGCCTTGTTTGTGGTTGAGGCTTTATGGGGTTTTATTTTTGGGTAACATGAAGCTGCAGGATGTCATTCAGAGTTTATAGTCTTGCTGCCGCTGACAAGGCAACGTCAACGAGGCAGCCATTAGACGCACAAGCTGAGAAGAGATATTTTGTTTCTGTGCTGCTGACCAAGTGAAGGCTTCATGCACTTTTCCAAACATATACTGTATGTAAACTAAATGCACAATGTTCTTTGATGTACAGCTGAGATGAAATTGTTTTCATGCAGTATATCTGTCAAACAACAACAATTTTATAAACCTTTTCTCGACAGCAAAGCACATTTAAAGATGTCATCCCTTTTAAGTGCAGAGCTAACATAAAATACATTAAATGTTGAGTCACTGTTAAACTGATAGTAAGACTGAACAGTGAAAACCAGTTACAGTGGTTGTACACAAAAACAAAGAAGTAAACTGGCATTTCAGACAAGACATACAATATTACTTTATGTGCAAATAAATATGTAAACGGTCACAAGAGCTGATAAATCAAGCCCGTTGAGCTAATAAAGTGCAACAGAGATGGTCAGGATATATACCTGGACATATACAGGTTATATACTGAAGACATTTTCGCAGACTTCTTACTGCCAAGACTGTGGTCCGCTGGAGGACAACGTAGACTGATTCCTTTAACAGGAACTGGCAGCCATTATAAAACCTGTACTGCAAAAGCTTAGGCAGCTTCACCAAGGGGTTCTTCAGCTGTTGGGTTTCTCAGAGTGCTGAAAGAGAGCACAGAGCTCCTCACATGTCTGGGTTTCCACAGAGCTGAAATGAGACTCCATATTCCACGCCATGTCTGCCGACAAGAAGTCATCCATGACAGTTTGTGTTTCATTACTCGTTAGGAAGAGGTGTCCCAGGCCTTCTGCCTGTCTGGTCACAGTCTGTGTCTCTGTGCTGTTCAGCAGCCTTGCATGCTCACCCTGACTCACAGGTGTTGGAGCAGACAGACCTGTGGCAAATGAAGGGAGATCCGTCTGTGTTTCTGTATCTGAAGACTCGGTGCTCATGGAAAAGCTTGAGTGTCGTAGGATGCTGCTCAGGGGCATGTGGCTTCCGGCGTTCAGCAGAAAATTGAGGTCAGTCTGAGTTTGAGTATCAAATAGCTCCAGGTCGCTGGTATGTATACGACTTGGTCCCTCACTTTGGTCCATTTCATCCATCAAGAGGAAGTCTGTCTGGGTCTGGATGTCCAGAGACTCCAGCGGTGTGTCGCCACCCAGTCCTCCCAGCTCACTCTCCTCTGTCTGTGTCTGAATGTGCACGGCGTTGAGAAACTCTTCAAAGTCAAAGTCAATGCCATTGTGTTGCTCCTGAACAGCTCCTAGACCTGAGCCGCAGCCTGCAGAGCCTTCTGTGAGCACCTGGTGGCCTGACATGCTGTCAGACAGAATATTTTCTAAGTCATTTAACAGGGTCATTGTTTGGGTCTGGTTATCTGCCATGCTGTTTGAATTGAGTTCATCTGTCTGCACCCCAAAACACATAGCACCAGCTGACTTTGAGTCCTCATACATACTGCTCCCGCCAGCAGTGAGGGTATCATCTATCTCCAGAGCTGTTTGAGTGGAGACACTGAGGGAGTCACTGCCGAATAGGTCAGAGCACATGATTGCATGGTCCTGAGCCTTCTCCTCTAATTGTGGCACGGCAAAATGGGTCTGTGTCTGCCTGGTTTTGTATGGGGGCACAGATGAGGTGGCACAAGGAATTTGACTCGTGCCTGTCTGAGCACCAATAGAGGATGTGGCTTTGGTCCGGGAGGAGAATGTCTGGGTTTCAACACTGACTGGCAGGAGGACTTGGGCACTCACGCTGATGTCTGTTTGGGAGCAGGACGACACTGAGGACTCACCCACAGAGCACAACCCCATCCCCTCTCCAACCCCCACTCCTGAAAGCACTGTTGACAAGTAGGATTTGTCCGTCTGAATGTTGGTGGAGGTGCTTCTTCCCCGTTGCCCTGCCAGGCTGGCTGAGTCATCTGTGCTTGCAGTGTCCAGACTGACCTGCACCCCAATGCTAATAGGCCCCAGGCTAGAGCGGGAAGTAGGCATGCCATCCTTGAAACACAAACTCTTAGCATCAAATTGGGGTACCACAGCTCCCATGCCTTGTGGCAGGAGGTGCAGGGTGCGGACGGAGCCTTGACTGTCTACTGCCAGCACTACAGACCTCAGAGCCCCGCTTTCTGTAGATGGAAGAAGGACTGGCAGGTGGGCCAGCTGCATCACAGGAACACTGACCAAAGCCATCTTGGGCTTTGGTAGAAGCAACTTCTGGAGGACCTTACAGGGGTTGGAGTTCTGATTCAACGAGTCTGGGATATGATCAATTGTATCCGAAGGGAGAGCAGTCTCTGTCAGCTCTTTATTAGCAGGTATGATCTGACAGGTTGGCCCATTGGCCTTAACCTTTTCCGAACCACTCAACAGTTTCTCCATCTTTCGCTTTTTTACTGGCGGAATTCTGTAAAAACAAAAAAGAGAGGAACAGATACAGAGAAAGCCAAATTAATCTTAAACCAAACCTAAAGCAAAGTTTCAATACATATGACTCTGGGCTATAACATTACATGCCTGTGTTCTGTAGGAATCTCATGACCTGTGCGGTAGATATGCGAGAGTAGGGCAGCCCTACTAGCATAGGGGCAGCCACATGTACAGTGGTAGGTCTTCCCACAGTCGTCTATATGCCTCTTTAGGTCCCACTCGGTGCTGTAGCCATTGTTACACTTAAAGCACTTGTGTTTTTTCTCCGCATGCATCTTCATGAAGTGCTACAATGAAACAGATAAAACAGCAAATAATATATGTTACAATTGGTCTCAGCATTGCAGGAGGGGTTAAAGATCTAAGGAGGATTTTCTTAAGTGTAAGTAAGCTTTTAAATAATCCAAACAGTATCTAGTATTGATCAACACATTGCAGTAGAAAGGTATTCAGGATTTATATATAGATATAACTAAACTCTACCAGTATCTTATCGGTCGTGTAGAATTGATTTTTTTTTTTTTTTAACATATTTGGTGCTGAGTAATACATTAGGAGCTATTCCGTAGAGCTTCAAAATAATAATTGTATTAAATTGATGAAATAGATAGGGCTACAGATGATTGGAGGAAAGGCTTACTTGTTTAACCAGGGAGAACTGAGAAAAAGGTCTGTTGGGCCCTCTGGGACATCCTTCAACTGGACAGCAGTAAAGCTTCTGAGGGCCCTTCATGTCTTTTCTGACCGTAGGATTGACAATACCATCCTGAGGGCCACAATGCCAGCAAAGGACAAAGAAGATAAAGCAGAGGAGTATTTGCATTTTGGATGTTTATCTCAGACCCTTACTCAGCATGGCTTACAGTGAGTGTTGTGAAGAATACCGTGAATTCCTTAAACCCCATAAATACAAGCAACCAACCGAAAGACCTGTAGTGTTCTCAAGTCATTTTAAGAGATTGAGCAAAGTTTTAAGTTAGCAATCTACGATTATAGCTAGTTTTACTTGACCGTCACCAATTCTTACAGTAACTGCTGTAAAAGGTACTCAATGTCCACTGTAAACTACAAAAAGGTTGTTTTTTTATACCATTTTGTATTAATATTTCAAAGGCATCCTTATGACTGCAGAAAATAAAGTGATGGTAGTAGGTAAGTGTAGGTAAATATGATATGTGCATTACAAACCTAACCTTAATCAAGAAACCACACTTACATGTGTACAGTAGGCTCTGCTTTATTCAACCGAAATAAAGAAACGAATGAGCTTGGCAGTATATAACCGTTTACTGTACCACTGCTGTTTCAGTCCCAAATGTAGACCTGCTAAAGCAGCTGTCAGCTGAAAACAGCACCTACACTGAATGTATCTAGCCTGGGGGAAACTGAAAAATACCATCACAGTCCATAACAGTCATTAATACTGCTGCCTTCCAGTGGTCAAGGTCACCTCCATCTGCTGCAACACCGGAGGGAGCAGAACAGCTTCCTCTGCTTCATCATGACGAGTTAACATTAACAGACACGTTGCTAACAATGAATGTTTTTGCAAGTGGCTTGAGCTACATCATGTGTTCGTGTGCTTACGCCTGAGTCATGTCAATACATTGTTAGTCATAAGTCACAAGCTGGCTGTGGCCAAATGAGGGAGCACGTCTTTGCTACACCAGGGTCAATCCACAGCCTGAGTAAAATAGCCTAACTCGGCTTCTCCTTGCTGCAGAGGTCGATGATATGGATAGAAAGACAGCTTAAAGCCAAGCCAAAAACTGTCACATTAAACTTATGAAAGGAGTCTGAACTGGGTTGAGTGAACACATTTAAATGAAACATATCTGTCTTCAAAACCAAGAAGAAACAGGTAGTGAGTGATCAGCAAATCCATTACTTATGTGCAATGATGCAGTAGAGGTACAGCGTTGTTAAAGAGGATGTAAAAAAAAAAAAACAGGCATGATGCCCAACTTCATGCCTTATTCTTGTAGTCGGACTTCAGGAATAATGCAAAGGAAGCATACAGAGTGAGCTTTTCCAGTATTTAAGAACATTGTCATAATACCACTGTTGACAGTTATACATATCTGTGGATTAAAAATAACATGCTGCTCGTTTTTTCTCTCTTTACACCCAATAAAAAAACAATTTGAATAAGTGTGGCTGAGCAATCAAAAGGATTGGAATCTGCTGTTACTCTTAGTGACTGACAAGTCTGTAATATTAACTCATTGGAGTAAAAAAAGGCCTATTTAATTTATAACTGACTAAGTAACAAACTCAAACTTTCAAATATACCTGGTTGTAGGTTACCTCAAATGTGTATGGTAGAACCACTGATTGGGCCTTTAAACACTGGCTGCGCCACATTAACCTTCTTCTAACCTAATTCAAAATCTCACATTCACCTATTTCAAACAAAGACCTTAGTCTATTGCAGGACAAAAGTCAGCGTTTCCCAGCAAAGGACTTCATTCATGGAGGGGAAGTTACATAAATTACTGCCTCCCACGAAAAGCCCAGTCCCCTCCAGTGAGGACATAAGAACCAGGATCAACAGTAGACTTTGGTCCAAATGCCAATGACTGTCTCCACTTTGCTGACTGTTTACTAGGAGTAGTATTTAGATTAGACTCAGACCATCAGAGATCATGTTTGTTGTAGCGTAAAAAGGTAAAGAAACCCTTACCATTGACATGGTCTTAAATGATAAACAGATTCCATTCGCACACTAGCACGGTCAAATCCGAATCAGATGCTTCACAAATTAATTTTTCCCCAACTACAAAACCGTCCACTAACGGTAGTTGAAATCTAGCTAAGGGTGTTGGTAAAGCTGTATTGAAAAGTGAAGTTAACGTTAAGCGACAAACATCACGCGTGATCCAAATCATGAACGTTAAATGGTAACATAATAACAAGTAACGTTGTAGCTAATGTTAGTTACAATGTAGCTAGCTCGGTAACAGCAAACGTTGTTACTAAATAAATTACGTCACGTATGTTTACTCACATAAACAAAGCGAACTTTTGCCTTACGTCGTGTTTGCTAAGCATTCCTAACAGTTACTGAGTGTTACGTTAGCTCAAACCAAGTTGTTGGATGGATGACTTGAGTTTTCCAGTTCCATGACAGCGGTTTCACGTTAATGAGTTAGCTAACTAGCCAAGTTAGCATTGCAGTTTCGTGAACGCCTAGCTAAAGCATATAAACAGGTTAAGTGGACGTTTACCTTTATTCTGTGTGACTTAACAAGATGCATGTTTAATGCAGGTGTGTTGGGGAGAATCTTCCCACACCCTTCCACGGTGCAGAGGATGTTCGTCCTCACTTCTTTAGTCAGCTCCGTGATGCTGGGTTTTATTATTTCCCGTGACTGCGACAGAGACTCTTCGTGACATTTCGGATTGTCTGTAGTAGCGTTATTTCTGTTATTCGCCTTGCTCGTCGCAGAGGCAGCCATGTTTCTATGTTGACAGTCTTGTGTTTAGCAGAGAGCCCCACGAGCCCCGCAGACATTTAAAGAACAGTGGCTTTTTCCCAGCTTGGGCCGAAAGGCTTTTTCGTACCTTTTACAGGGGAGGAAAGTCCCCCCCTTTCCCGGGGGCAGAAAATGTTTTTTAAAAACTTTACTGCGTTAAACCAAAGGCTGTATGGTCAAAACAAACCCCTGTAGTCCTAAATTTTCTCCTATTAGGGGATTGCATGGGCAACGAAAAGGCCTTTATTAATAAAGATATATTTAAAAATGATTAAAAAGTTTTCTCGGAAAAAAAGGGGATGAAAGTATTTTATGTAATGCATCTATAATTTTATATAGAAAAGGAAACAGGTTTTCCAAAATAGGTTTAGCTACCAAAGACACAAATTTAACCAACAAATTGCAATTAGGGTTTGGGTGTTCCCAATTTAAACTTTTCAAAAATCTTCAGTTTGGGTTCATTTTGGGCACGCTTTTAAAATGGCAGTTTTAAAAACTCCTGTTATTTGGGCAAAATTTTGACTCCAAAAAAAGAGCCTTTTTCCCAAAAAGGGTCCGCACCCTGTGGGTACGAGTCAAGTAGACGGCATCTGCACACCATTCAAAAGGCTTATCAGCCAGCGCATATGTCTCGACCACATACACATATATTGGTATTGCAAGAGGCAATATAGATCATATATCAAGAGAATCCTAGACATACTCTTTAAATGTATGTGTGGGCATATGAGTGTTGTTTTAAGAGTGACTTGATAAAATGTGAACCTATCCTTTAAATGGTTTGTGCACAGACCATAGAGTTTAAATGAAGCATGAAACAATGACAGTAAATACCAACTTATGAGGAGCAAGTTTACTTCCAGCATACCTTTCACAAGCAAATACTCCACAACACGTTTTTGGAACGCTACAGCTGATGAAAAATACTGAAAAAAGATGGAACGATGACTAGTGTGTGGGCTAAAATAAATACAAGTTACAAACGTCAAGAATATTAAAAATCCTGCTTTTATATTTAATTTGGACATACAAAAAAGTAATGGTTGTAACATTCTGCCACTTAAAGAAGAATTTCGGTAAATTTCAACACATTGCTCTGTTGTCTGTAAATTTGGAGTGCGGTCAGAGAGAAAAACAAAAACAATCAGTGCTGCGTACACCGTGTTATCCTCCTGCTAGAGTTAGCACCCAACACCTTTTAAACAGGGCAAGTTTTAAACAAGTTTTTAGCCTCTAAACATGTTTAAATTGTCATTAAAAGTGCCTACACATGTGCAGTTACTCCTTCAGAGTGAACACAGTGAATCTGACTGCAGTAGATATGAAAGAAATGCATGAAAGCTGTGTTAATTCAGCTGTGTTTAGTTCCTGTGTTGATATAAGGAGTGCTTAGGGACCGTATACAAACTACAACACAGAAAAGAGACAAACATATTTTCAAAAATAGGCATATGCTTATTTTTTAAAAGTAAGTGCTATAGTACAACTAGCAGGCAACAAGTTATAATTGGAGACTCTACCTTATTTAATCATTAAATTGATACATGCCTACATATTTTTGTTGTATCTCTTTTCAGTGTTCTTTTCAGTTTGTAGATGGTTCCTAAGATCTCTAACTGCAGTCTCAACACAGGAACTAAACACAGCTGAATTAGCACAACTTTCTTACATTTCTTTCACATCTACTGCAGTCAGATTCCCTGAGATCACTCTGAATGAATCACTGCACATGGGTAGGGACTTTTAATGACATTTTGAACATGTTAAGAGGCTAAAAACATGTTTAAAGCTTGCCATGTTTGAGCCTGTTGGGTTCTAACGCTAGCAGGAGGATAACACGGTGTAGGCAGCACCGACTGTTTTCATTTTTCTCTCTACTGACAGCACTCCAAATTTACAAATAAAAGAGCTATGTGTTGAAATTGACCGGTATTCTCCTTTAAATTCCAACAAAAGATTATGAAATCATAGTTATTTACTGTCAACTACTCTCATATTTGAAAATGTAAGCACATAAAGACACATTAGATCAATGATAGTAGAGCTGGGAGATATGGAGGGAATCAAATATCACAATATATTTTTTACCAAATACATCTATGTTGATATTGCGACAACATTGTAGGGTTGATTATTGGTGCTTCACAAAGAATTTACACAATGAGACTTTTGATAAATAATCATCAGCAATGCAGATAAAATGACTAAGTGGGTCAAGGCAAATAATAGAACAGCTAATACAGTCTGGTAAATTCAGAAAATAACATCACTTTACTGTGATGCAGCCTTTAAAACCAGGAAAAGATGACACTGTCATATCACGATCTCAAACATTTAAAACAACATCAAGTGTCAAATGTCGATATAATATCAATACATTGGCCAGCCCTATATGTTATAATGTTAAAGGCAAACCATGGGTGGACTAGACATGGCAGGCCACACTGTAAATATATGAAAGCAAGAAGCTGTCACCCATCAGTTCTGTGGTTGACGCATTTGTGAGGAGGGACCAGGGCCATTGTCTGTGATAACAAAATAATTCTTTCCTTTTAGAGGGATAGAGGAGAGCAGAGGTGTGACAGGGGTGGAGGCAATTCCTGTAAAATATAAAAATAAATTAAAGTAGTTGAACTGACTTAAGAAGCAAACAGTAATTCAATTTATAAATTTGTTGACATGATTAAAATGACAAATAATTCAGCAACAGAGGGGTAAATAAAACACTTTTTTTCTTCTTTTTTTTTTTTACACTGACCATGACATATTCATGATTTATAAATTGTACTGTTCTCGCTGAGGTGTAGCAACTCCAACTAAACAGTGAGCTAAATGCTCTCTATTCATGAACATGAAGAAATCCTGAATTCTTTGTATGCATGAATCTGAAAGTGTACCAAATTAAATGCATACAAATTGAACTTAAATGCCTGAAGGGCAGACAAATGTTTTTAAAAGCATTACAGTGAGTGGGGATACTCCTCTAGAGTGTGTGTGCGCGCCCCCTTGTGGTCATTTATTGAATCGCCAGGATTATGAAACATTCAAAATACTTTACTGATTTACAATGTCAAGTCTAATTTCTTTCTTTAAAACACGTATGGCTGTGGCTTACAAATTCCTTATACCTGAAGATGCACAGTGTCTGAGTGACTCCAGGAGGTTGGTGCTTGCAAATTTGACAACACATTTGAAGGGCTCCTCCCGCTCTGTCATGGTCTTGTTGCTGTGGTCTCTGAATTTTGTCTCCAGCTGAGGAAAGAACACAAAACACAACTCTGATGATTGCAGGACAAACAGATACTAACCTTTTATCTATTTTTAACTTTGAACTGACATGAGACAACAAACTCTTCTCTTCTTTTTTTAACTTTGCTATCCAACTTTCAAAACTGAAACTCAGTGTTTGAAACCAGCATGCCTCAGGATACCTTGTAAACTGCAGACTGTAGCTGAGGTAACACTCCACCACCAAAGGCCTCACAGGCTGCCTGAAGTCTGTTTGCTGCAGGCTCAGCTTGTTCTCTTTCTATGTGTTGGTCTGTAATTAGATAGCAAGCCAAATACATAGATCACAATACAGAACTCTACCAGAAGTACACATAAAGACCAAATCAATTCAGCTAACCCCCAGTGTCCACAGGATGCGAAACTGCTGCGAATTGGCTCCGCTGCGTGTTGGCTCCGTGCTCCACCGTCCAACAATACCCACCAGATCCAGATTTGTTGCAGAACGGCTGGGGCCATGACTGACAGACAGACTGACTTAATGTAGAATAGAAATACAAAAACAACAAGTTTGTTTCCATCCAGAGGAATAGAGAGGAAACAACTCTGTGCTGTGTTTTCAAGGTGTAGTACAGGGAAATGTGATCCGATGTGCCGATGTCTTTTATTTTGAAAATCAACCAGATGTTTCATTTGTTTCTGTGCTCAACTTCCTGTCCTGTACTATCTGCCGTGTGCTGAATTGCTGCGGAACTTCTCCAGCAACGGCAAAAATAGAAGCTCTGCGTATCTGCTCTGGAGGGCTTCGGAACTGGGACGTAGCTGTTCCGCATCCGGTGGAAATACACACATTGACTTTAATGGAAACCAGATTACAAAAATTATGAAAATGGGGGTTAGCAAATAATGTTAAAGTATCTGTGACATACAAATACCAAAGTAGCTTTGGTTAGATCAAATTATTTGATAAACATACTTGAGACAGTTTGATCATTTTCTGCAATCGGGGCGGGATACCTGGTGGGAAACACCTAGAAACAAACAAAACATCAAAATCCATCCAAAAACATAATTCACACAACATACATCAGTTCAAATCTTTTGTAAACTATCTATAAACAGTTGTAATTTTCACAAGAAAACACTAATCAAGTGTTATAATAGGTTAACACTAAGCTATGAGTCCCCTTTGTTCAGTGGCTCCCTAGACAGACTGTGACATTGTGTAGTAAAAAAAAATTGTTTATTAAGAATAAATAATAATAGTTTTTATTAATAGTCGCCTTTCAAAGCACTACAGGTCATCTTACAAGACACAGTGATCAAAGAGAATACGCCAGTTAAAAAAGGTGTTTTTAGGTGAGTTTTGAAACTTGACAATGAAAAAAAAGAATTTACATTTACAATAGATTTACTGTAACCACTTTAAGAAAACTTCCCTTTAATGGCAAGCATGCTTTTCACAGTCAATTGTTAGGATTGGAAACCTTTTGTGTTATCACTAAACTCTTTAGTACATGATGGCAAAGTTCAGTGACTGACCGGTCAATTATAAACACTCAAATGCTTATTGGCAATGTTTGCTTAAGCGTGATTTATGCTTCTGCGGGTAAATCTACACAATGGCTATGTGCGAACCGTAGATATGTGGAGATATGGAACACACGCCGTGGGCAGACGTGCATCTCTCAAAAAATGTAACTAGACATCGCGGCGACGCACTTCGCTCGGCCATGGCTTGAAATCAAGGAGAGCTACAGATTTCCCTCCGTGGTAAGAAAGCACACGGGAGACACTTTGTTTGTTGCACTATGAATCTAGAGTCGGTACTTGCTCCGCCGTCACTCTCTCACTAGCTCTACCACACACTCCCCACGTGCATACACACATGCCAGCCCTGCTGTTCTCTTAAAGAGATCGACGCACAAGTATAAACTTCAGGCCACTTCCATAGACTACAGCGAAAGCGCTGCATGGAGCCTTTACAGGACCATAAATCAAAATTTAATGGAGACGACAGGGCATACAGAGCTTTGTATGGTGTGTGTAGTTAGAAACCACTTACCTGGTGATATTGCCTCATCAGCAGATCTCTAATGGCAGTGAGTTTCCGTCCACTGAGGTTAGCATCCTTGATAGCTTGATATCTGGTGGACAGAACCAAGGCCTGCAAAGTGCATCACTCTCTTAAAAGGGGAATGGAAAGACAGAAAAACACTGCAACCTGGCAACACTAATGTCGTGGATTGAATATGACTCTCAATCCTCACCTGGGATAACAGGGGTTTTTGCTTCGAAGTCAGGCTGGTCACAAAGACATACGGGGTTTGAAGATAGTGAACAACATATGTTGGTTTCATGTGGTTGGGCCGAGAGAAGGTGTCTCCCCATGCAATCCGGATCCATACAGCTTCATCTGTGTGCTTCTTTATTTTGACAGACACCTTAAATGTGAAAAGCAGACTTTTAATATTGGATGTTAAACACAAAGAAGCCCATACAATGTATTTCAAAGATAGAACTATAAAATTTGTTATTATATTTGTAACTTGTGTGAGGAAGAAAATCTGGCTTACATGTCTTATGAGCTCTCTGAGGTGGGATTTAAATTGTTCCTTGAACTGAGTCAGCTCTACAGAGTGAGCATCATCTAGAAAAACAGAGAAAATGATACTCAAACATGGGCATGACCAACGGTCTATGGGCATGACTAGTAAGCTCAACTTTATCATAAGCACATAGAAATAAAATCATAAACAGGACTGAAAGTTCCCAAAACTTTCAACCAGAACGAAAGCCTTGATCCAAAAAGCAGCTGTAGTGTATGGTTGGAATAATAAGCTGCAGGCTCTCAGTCCTCCATGGTAAAAGTGTTCAGACATACAGTACGTGCCTTCAGGGTCCATGAGCTGGAAGGCGTACCACATCCCTTGGCTTGGATTGTCAATGACATCTGAGAAACAATGACACCAAAAGGGACACAGGAAGCGTTATTGGAATTTGGCATGATATGCTAGGTTGTCAAATGAGAACATAATTTCACCTGACTCACATATCATCTCGAGTTCTGTGATGTGCTTAACCGCCAACTCATTTTCCTGTACAGATAAGAAGCGAGGTTAAAAAGACAAGAAATGCACAACAACGCTAGCTAGCTAGCTAATCAGGCTGTCCGTTTTTTACACTGTTAATTTAACACAACAACTTACATTTCAGGAAAAGAGCCTCTTACCTCGCAAATGGCGAGTAGTTTTTCCGTTAACGCCCATTTCGACAGAGTAAAATCCATGGACCGCAGCTGTTCCCCAGTCAGGCGGCCCCACTTGTCCAGCGTTGTTCTTAGCATTTGAGTTTGTATCCGTCTCATGAGTCGCTGCAGTAAGCGTTTTGTAGATTCATCCATTATTCTTCGGACAGCAGCTAGGTTAATGATACGTAGCCGAAAAGTTGTAATGGTTCGTTTTTTGACTCAAATTTGTTCCATCCGTTTGCACCGTCTCTGGCTACAATAGGCTCTATGCACAAACGCTGCTGACGTATTTCCGGTAAAATCTCAGTCAGCGTCTTTACTTCCGCATAGAGCGTTCTATAGTGAAGAAGTTACTAACGGCAAAGTTTTAAATAACATTCACAAAAGCGATTTAATATAGGTATCTATAGTATATTTATAATATAGTATCTATAGTATTATTATAATAGGTATCTATAGTATTACGTTACATATTCAAATATTTAGTGATGGCTTCCAGGAAATATAAATATAAATATCAACGGCGGCAAGACAGTACTTCGGCTGAACATTGTTTTGTCCCGTTATGTGAGGCCTCGTCAAGTTTAATTCTATACTGAGTTTCCACATTTCTGTGGACGAAGAAACACGCAGAAGTGGATTCACAACATTCGACGGAGAGATTTAACATCACATCTCATACAAGGGTCTGCAGTCGTCACTTTAAAAGTGATGATCTGATTGAGCCCTCGACCCTAAAGGGCGTCGCTTGCTGCCAAAGGGAGCTGCACCAACCTTATTCCAGTGGAACGACTACCCGTGGCTGAACCGAGGCGCTCCGGGGTATGGCAAAGACGGGACACTCAAGTGGATAGGTTCCTGAGCCAATGAATGTTCATTATCTGGAGCATGATTTATGTTTAGTCCCAGAACCGGGCAGTTGAAAATGCACTGGACAAGACCGAAGATCTCGAAAAAAAGGTGGACCGACTAATGAGACAGGTGGAGGAGCTGTCAGTACCGTCAAAGATTTGTTTGGGGCGATTGTGCTTCCGACGATGATATAAGGTTCTACACTAGGTACGTTTTAAAATATTTGTATGTGTGCATACATGTATATATATGTGTGTGTGTGGTTATATATACACGTGTGTGTGCGTGTGTGGCATAAACACGGTTTGTGTAGGCTATATATATATATATATATTAATATATTATATAGTTTATATGTTATAAAATATATATATATATACACAAACAAACAGTTTAAATTAGTACAGTGAATTGAGTAAATAAAAAAAAGTATACATGTTTGTGTGTAGGATATTATATATACATATATATATAATATAATAATATATATACTATATAATGCGATATGTATATATTATATTATATATATATATATAATGCGATATGTATATATATTATATATTATAATATATATATAATTATATATATTATATTACAAGTATGTATGTACATGTGTGTGTGTGTGGTACATGTAAATAAACATGTCTTACATCTCTTTTAGGTTCATGACTTACAGGCATTTAATGAGTTTCTGGAAACTCATTGAACCTGCATCCACAAAATGATTCGTGTCACCAAGAGCAAGAGCAACTACAATGAGGAGTGAAGCTAAAACAAGAGACAGTACATGGTAATAAAAATAGCAAGAAAAAAAATAAATAACTTTGCATTTTCAGTGAAAGCTCAGTCAACACATTATATGTACATAATTGCAAACCTTGTTATTTTATGGGTCAGTCCGCAGCCATGATGAGTTCTTCCTCTTCAGATCCACCTCTCAGTGGCCAAACACAGCGGGATCTGTCCCCAGATTCAACATTATCTCAGTCTACAGTTAGCCGAATTATTACAACCTGGCCAATTTTTGTACCACATTCTTGGCTCTGTTCGCATATGGATGTCTGAGGAGGAAGTCAAAGCGCATCTACCCAATGAGTTCCGGACTACCCAGACACACAAGTGGTGATGACTCAGGGAACTGCGTTGCCAAACTCATCCTCTCTCCTGCTTCAAAGTGAAGTCTTCTCCAATTACAAGTCCCACTGCACGTTCAAGGGTTAATCGGCATGGCACCACATGGTTGGTCACCTTTGTGTCTTCCCTGTATGCAGGATCTGTCAGTGACAAGGAGCTTTTAAGCAGTCTGGGATTGTGTCTCTGTTGAAACCCGGGATGGCAATAATGGTCGACAAAGGTTTTTCTTGTTTATGAGTGTGTGCCATGCAAAGTCTACAGACCTGCTTTCCTGTCAAAAAGGAAACAGCTGACGGCTGATGAGGTAAAGAAGACACAGTCCATTGCTCGGCTGAGGGTCCACGCGAGCGTCTCATCCGCAGGGTGAAGGAACACAAACTGTTCGACACAGAAATCCCTCTTTCCATCACAGGGAGCATCAACCAGCTGTACACTGTTGCTTGCCTCCTTGTAAATTCCAGAATGGCCCTTAGTAAAAGCATGGGCAAAGGATTAAAGACAGATAACTTTGTTTGGGGATTGATGAATTTGCATTTATTTTTGTCCAAATAGAAATATTGTAAAATATAAATAACTTTGTACAGTAGCACTGCAGGAAAGTAACAGTAAATATAAATAACATTATACAGTGTTCCACTGCAGGAATGTAAACATGTAAATATAAATAACTTTGTTACAGTCTTTAACATTATGTACAGTGATGTTGAGTAAATAAAAAAAACTTTGATACAATGTTAAATGATTATTTGTCTTTTTACATCTGTAGGTATCTTGGCAGGTAAAAGTAAAGAAAGAAATGGTCAGCTTCTCTCGAATGATCTGAAAATTCTGGTGTCTTTGTAATGCGCTGGATCATCATGTCATCCTGTGCATAAACAACAAAATCACACCAGTCCAATCCTGAGATCCCATTTGTCCTTGAACTTGCCAAAATATGCATGCGTTGTTCAGTTCTGGTGTGCCATTGTGAAATTTAAGGGGACAGTCCACGTAACTTTTGACATTGGACATTTTATCTCCAAAAGTCCAAAAACATGGTGCTCTTTAGGGTCAAAAATAATCCCATCAGGAGAGGCCCCCAGCCAAAGGGGCATCGGGGTGAATTAAGAACCCACAAGTGTGGTAGTTCACCTCTCGCAGCAGGCAGTATTCCTCAATTGCAGCAGATTCCATTTCAAGCCCTCTCTTCATATCTGCTGTCTGGCGATTCCTTTGTAGATTTTTCAGCCAGATGTTCAGCCGAGCTCTGTCCACGCACATGACAAACCTCCCTAAAACGTGACGCTGTTACCCGGGGTTTTCGGACCGAGTGCCAAGCATGTGATGCACTCTGTTCTTTGTGGGAGGCTCTATTTGTGAGCCATATCTAAGGTTACTGCCAGTGCGTCATGTGTGGTTGTCCATGTTTGCTAGGACAAACAAGCAAACAATGTGTCAAGGCTGTAACCAACTAGTGGCAGAGGTGGCGTGGTGGGGCATCTTGATGGTGAGTAATGTTGCATGTTGTTGCAGCTGGCTGCTGGTATGACAGCACACTTCCATACTGAACTTTACCAAAGGCAAGAATCACCAAAATCCTCATGTGACATCCTGATAGTGGTGACTGGAGGAGCTACAGTACTGGCGTAGGCCTTATATGCCTCGCTACTTGGGGACTGAGAGGTCAGGCAGCTCACTGGTGACACCTTGTAAAGGGTACCTGAAATGAAAAGAAAAGTTTTAAACAAAAAGCACTTTTTTCTAGATTTATTCTGTCTAATCTTTCATATTTTTAATTTTAAACTACATTCATCTTTAGTATGAAAAAGTTTGCGTTGTACCTTAAACCCTCAGCAAGCTTCCTCTCTTTGGGTCTTGCAGACAAAACCACCATTTTATTGACAGGACCTGGCTTGACTCCCTATATATAAAAAAATGCTCATGATTTTATTAGTTTATTGCATTTCCAGTAGTTATATTTTTATATATTTTGGTATTAGCAAATTCATTTAGAATTACCATTGTTCTAGGTTTATGCCAGCTCTGCTCCGTTTCAGTACAGCTGTGAACTGGAGGAACTGCACTGATGCCAAGCTGTGAGTAGTGGGCTGTTTGGTAGAGTAGTGCAACAATGGTGGGTTGCACATTGCTGTCCCAGCAACACAAAAACAATACTCTGTGACAGTGTTACAGGACGGAGAGTCTTTTAATACAATCTGTAAAAACAATTAAATGTTAATGTTATTGTAAAAAGATTCTAAATAATTTAAACACTTATGAACCCATATTTTCATTAGAGATCAGCTGTCTTTATGTCCTCCCACTCTTAATCTATGGGGCTTCTTGACTTCCTCATCGACCTGAAACATGTCGCCCTCACGCTGATCTCTCCTGACAACTGATCTTTACTGGAAACTAAGAAATACTCAGTCAGTAACAATCATATTGCACAATTTGTATGCAACAGTTAGATCGCATAAACAAGCAATTTTCAAATATACGTCAGAAACGGAGACAACAATTTTAGAAACCGATTAGCTAACTTTGGTCCAATTTAGCATGATATGAGAAAATAACGTTACTCACCCTCAACGTTGTCAATGTAGCTTGAAATATATAATTTAAATCCCTTCTCTTTCTTGCTCTTAGGTGTAACAGCAAACTGCCTCACAATGGTGTTAACATCATTCACGTTAACCTTAGGCAGTTCTTGTAAACAGCGGGTGTAGTTCGCCATTATCTCCACAGAAACACGGCTGTAAACACGGCTTTCAGCGCAGCACCGGAAGTGAATGAGCGGGCTGAGACAAACCCGGAAGCGATTGTGCATAGAGCCTATTCCAAACAAACCGCCTTCAAAAGACCACACAATTCAACCAATCAGATATCGCCAGAAACTCGAACGCGTTCCCTTTAGCGCCCTCTGCTGTGTTGGAGTGATAGTACTGTCCACTGTCGTTCCAGATATATATATATATATATATATTATATATATATATATATATATATATATATATATATATATATATATATATATATATATATCTGGAACATATATATATATATATATATATATATACTATAGTAATAGAGAGTAGTATCTGGAGCGACACCAAAAACGAACGTTCTCAGAACGTTCTGGGAACCAAAAATTGTTAGCTGGGAACCATCTGCAGTAAAACGCTGCCTACACATTGATGCATCAGTGTTAACAATATGATGTCACATTGAATACTTTAATACATTTTATTTATAGTTCATAGACATACTTCTGCACTTTTACTTAAGAAGGATTTGTAATGTCTTTTACCTACAATACATGATCTTTTATCAAATACTCCTTTCGCCACTGTGCAGATGTGATTAAAATTGTAGATCATAGGTGGAGCTAGCCAGAACTACTTCATATAGAGTTAGGTAGTTAAGTTAAATGAGCTTACCAGGTTGTCCCATTTAACACATGTTCATTATTTCTTAGTCGTAATTGTATTGTTTTAACTGTTTTGAGAACAAACTGAAAATTTTCCCAACAAAAACTTGGGGTCAGGTCCCAAGCGTCACGATACAAATCTGAGGGATTGTGAGAATGGGAGAGAAAGAAGAAAAACCAAAGTTATGACACATACACAAATCGGTTTTCATTGTTGACAATTCCCTATGAGCCTTTCTCTGGTGCTCATAGGAAATTGCTAAATTTTAAGATTGTTTACTTGAGTCCAGACACTATAAAAAAAAAATAATAATTAGTCATGTAAGTTAAGGTCCCACCCATAGACCGCAATAATATACAGTCTATGGTCCCACCTTTGTCCACCAGAATAGAACAGTAGCAGCAGGGCCGTCATCTCAAATGATTTTGAGACGCAAAAGCAACATTGCCAAGTGGAACCACGCAAATCAAGCATTTATGTCCATCTTTCGATTTGGTCATTACATGGCCGATAACTAAGATAATGGTACTGTTGAGTTATAAAAAGTTATAAACTGTATTATGCAGCCAGGATGGGATTAATATGCATATGTCTGTGAAGAAGGTAGGATGGCCATTTGTTCCTCACCTTCCCCCCGTTTCTCTGACTGTAAAGAGTTGATCAGGTCAAGTCTGGCAATTAACTTATGGAAAGGGGCTTCCTGCTATGCAACAATGGTGGTCCTCTCTGTCTCCTGTCCCCTGGGGTTTTAGTCTAGGCTAAAACAATACAATGTTGATTGGACTACTTTGATGTCAGAGTTTCACATTTGCACAACAGAAGCAGTTGCTCTGCTACCAAGGGGTGACCCCCGGAGGTGCAGAGGCAGGTCAGTTCTCATTGCACAGCAAAGATGTACGGCATGTTGTCATGACAACAGCGGACCAATGAGAATGGATTTGAAAGCACCAGGTGAAAAGGAACCGCCCCCCGGTGCAGCGCATAAAAAGTGTGAACTAAGAAGTTTCGGGACTGTTTTCATGTGACTCCGTCAGGAGGAGCGTGGATCAGTCCGCTGTCAGCTGCAGTGTTATTGTGTTTGTTTTGTCTGATTGTCTTTGTCTTATCATCTTCATCACTGCTGTTGCATTAAACCTTCACCAATTCTCAATTTGACCCCCAGCCTCCTTTTCCTCAGAAATCCGAACGAATGCGATGTAAGTTATGAATTTCTTACAGTACACACTGTGCTGTCACAGCAACACTAGAAGCGGGCAAGCGTAAAACAAAACACTTGTGAAACGCATCCATAAGCTAAAACGGAAGTAAGTCAATGAGAACCATCTTGTATCTCCTGCAAACTTCCGTCATCAAATGTCCCGCCTTTTATGATAAGAACGCTTGCCATTGGTGTGTTGAGGGAAAAAAAGCGAATGCTGATTCGCTTGTTCACAGTTGTCACTCAATTCGCCAAGGAGTTACGAAAAGCTTCCAGTGTTGTCATAATACACCTATGGTCGTATCAGGAAGCGTGTCCTACAGGTACTTGCTGTTCTTGTAGGTTACATTCGTGTTAGTAAAAGACCAGCATATTTAGTCAAAACTGTAGAGTAGTACCCTGCTTCGTTTTTCAGCGTGGGGAAAGCAAAACCTAACGTAGTTCTTGCATGGATCTATGCTGTCTCAAACCATAAACGTTAGCTGAGGCCTAGCTAACATTAGCAGTTAGCTAACGTGACATTTCACTGAGGTTTCCTGGGACACTATTCAGATGACACAGACTTCCCACTGGTAAGGATATCATAGTTGCAGTGCAAAGTGTTATTAAATAGCTTATAATAAGCCAGTAGATAAACATTATGTGTAGTAAGTTATTCTATTACAATCCAATGTCAAACACCTAATATATATACATGGTATATGCATGATCCGGAGTCATTATGTCCAGAGGATTCAGGATGAATGCAGGTAGTTTGTCTCATTGATACATACTCTCCCTCTGTGTGTGTGTGTGTGTGTGTGTGTGTGTGTGTGTGTGTGTGTGTGTGTGTGTGTGTGTGTACGCGCGCAGGTAAGTGTCCACTGGAAAAACAAACTCCATCATTACCATGACAGCTCAGGAAGGAGAGGGATGGGGAGGCATTAGTATCCTTTAAACATCATGTCCTCTGCTAAAACATAGCAATGCTGAGTTGACGTGGCGTGTATTAACTAGCAATAAAACAATTTTCTCAATCAATTAATTATTTAAGCCATTTATCAAGCAAAATGCCAAACATCCACCGGTTCCAGATTTAAGCAAAACAAGCAATTTGAAGATGTCACATTTGGCTCTGAGAACGTATTCTCTATTTTTGGACATTTTCTAGACTAGATTAATTAATAGACTAAATACACAAATCAATAATAAAAGCAACCATTGGTTGCAACCCTATTATGTTCAGCATATTCCTATGTAATGGAAAAATGCAGTACTGCAGTGCAGAAAGCAAAACTATGTTTAAAGGCAAATGTATTGCAACTAAATGACATCTCTTGCAGTAATATTTAACAGTAATTGTCAACTCAATGCTCCTCGATCAGTGCTCCTTTTGTTTGTGAATTTTCAGTATGACCGCAGAAGTACAGTAAGCCCTTAACTCAACATGCACCCTGACCTGTCACCTCACCTGCACACGGATGAGTGTAATGAACTGATAACTCTTCTGAGGCAGTGCCACACCGAGGTACATCACTCTCACATATTTGATTGCTGTGTGCTTCATATACACAGAAAACCCACAATGTAAATCTTGTTTCATGTTACCATCAGCACAATGTCTTGAAGTTCTTTGGCACGTGCAACGATGTGGACCGCGCTATGCGTCACTGCCTGAAGAAAGAGGTCTGTCAGTTATTTTAATGCACTTTGGGATTGAGACGCAACAAGCGCTCTGACAACTTTTTGGTATTATCAGAACTATTGTATGTTTATTAAAGCTTTCTTTGTTACCTTACCATTCCACAGAGACTGGAAAAGCGGGAGCGCAGCAAGCAGCATGCACAAGAGATGAAGAAGAGGCTGAAAGAAGGGCCCAAAGAGCAGCTCTGAAGGACATTTTACTGCAGCTTTGCCACTGCAAGTTAAAAGTATTAAGATAATAGGAAATTGAAATGACACTGTGTAACAAGCCTCCCCTGCTGTTCTTATGTCAAGACAGAGGAAGTCTCTTGGCACATTCATTGGAGTATGTAATATATTAGCAATGACCAAAATGTCATGTGCCTTGTACTATGTATTATTTGGATTCATTTGAGAGGCAAATTATTTAAATATTGGGATCATATACCAGCAATGATAGGTTAACATGCACAGCTTTCTCCTATATTTGCTGGATGTGAACCCTTTGAACACAGTTTTTATTATCTGCACAGACTTAAACTTGCATTTTAGGTCAGCATAAAACAACAGCATAGGGTACTTTGGATTAAAGATTGCTGTTAAAGATCATCCTTTATTTCCCCCTCTGTTGTAGCAGTACTCTACAGCTCCATCAAAGAGATAAGTGTAGCTGGCGGCAGAACTTTTTCATCAAACCATTATTTAAGTTGGCAGGACACCTCAGAATTATTCTGCTATCAGTTTTATTCATGAAGACAGGGAGAGTCAATTTCAGGGTAATAGAGATGTATGTAAAACCGATAGAAGAAGAAAAAAAAAAAACAAACAAAAAAAAAAAAACAGGATGACCAATGGCTGGATTTTACTCTCAATTTGAACATCCACCCATGGCACTCATTGTTTGAATGTTGATTTGAATGGGGAATCATGTTGATTTGTTACAAGTTTGATTGCTTTCAAATAAAGTTAAATTATCAGTTAATTTAATAATCCATGTTTCAATAGTGTGTCGTCATTGTAAAACAAAGTAGCCGTCAGTATCTGCAGAAAAGTCATGAAAGCATTTACATTTACACTATAGTTGTAAATTTTTTTTGTATCCATTCAGTGGTTGCCGGGAGATGTTGTAGATCTATAAACCTTAAGTGGGATTGTTGTTTAGGTCGGCACTCAAGGCATACAGTGTTCCCTGGCAGAGGCCTTTACCCATTCATCCTAATCGGAAGTTATTTACTCTGCAGCCTAAAAAAAGTGGTATGGTTTCTAGGTTTTATCAGTTCTTGGTGGTATCTGGCCGCTTTGCCCTTCCTATTGAGAAAATCTGGGCACGTGATTGCCCAAGCCTGGGTATCGATCTTGACTGGCATGATGTATGGTCTAACATTCCAGAAGTATCTCACAATCCAGACCATCAGCAAATCCACTACAATTTCATTCATAGGACTTATCTCACCCCCGTGAAAATGCTTCACATGAAAATGATTAACAGCCCTTTATGCACTTTCTGCCCAAGGCACATATCTACACATGTTCTGGGAGTGCTCCCGTTGGTCAGTTCTGGAATCGTTTAGCCTTCAAAATCTCCTCCTTGTTAAATGTGACTGTGCCTGTTACTGTTAAGGTCTTGATTCTGAATGACCTGTCAGCCTTTCAGCTCTCTGGGACTCAGAAACATGCTGTGTTTGCTGGACTTACAGCTGCAAAAAGGATGATTGCGACCCGTTGGAAAACACCACATGACCTGTCTATTCGCACGTGGACCATTTCCTACCTGTGGTGCATCGCTGACTCTGTGAGTCTCACAGCATCAGGACCTCAAACTTGCGCAGGTGTTTGGTCCTTCGACTTGTGCCCTTCTGTGTGTGTGTGTCTGTTTCTGCGTGTGTGGTTTTGTGTCCCTCCCTTCCATCTTTCCTCTGTTTAATCATTATTTGTAAAAATGATATATATTATTATTTTTTTGTTGGCCCTGGGACACATTCTCGTTTCAGTTTATTGTTTGTAATTGTCACCGTTTATTCCTTAATTATGTAAAAAAAAAAAAAACATTGATCACTAAAAAAGTGGGATTGTTGTGTCGGTGGATTGTGCATTCAGGAGACTATAGCAAGCACTGCCACTACTGCTAGCTATAGTAGCTGTGAAGCTTATGTCTTTAATGTGTATATATAAATATATACTGTATATACATATACATAGATATTTATATATAATTATACTAATTCTTTAACACTGACCAGAATGACTGCTGAATGGGAATAACATTCTATGGTATTAAAACAACGTTTATGCATTCTATGTAGCCAAAGCGTTAGATTTAACTTGGTGAACCCTGCAGAAATCCTGATCAAGGTGAAAAGAGAATCTAAGCTCTAAAGTCCAGTTATTAATATTTTAAAGATTTCCACTGCATCTCATGGTCTTCATTCAGAAACGGGAGCTGGTAAAGGTGTAATGTCTCCTAAATGGGAATCTCAGGTTACATGTTAACTAGTGGTCACCTAGTCTGGCTTCGCCAGACCCTCCTCCAAAGCGCGCTGATTGAGAGTCTGGTTACTACACACAGAATTCGGAATAAGGGAAGAAAATGAGCTCTGGTTTAATGGCAGTTTTTAAAACCAGTTGGAATCGTCATGGGCAGTCCTGAACTAGTCTTGTGAGAGAAAACTCAGATTGGACAGATAGTCTAGCTAGCTGTATCAATTTACCCTGCAGAGATCTGAGGAGCAGTTAACTATAGTCTTCATAAATCCCATCACAAAGAAAGTGGAAGGAAACGGAAAATACATGCATCCGGGGGAATTTCCTGCAGCACCGGAGCAATCCCGGAAGTGGAACACGAAGGATACAGGCTAGTGGTCACCTAACCCCTCTCTTTGCCTAAGGATGGTTTCCTCAATCCTTCTTTGCCTGCCTACTGGCCCTTGGTCGATGACCTTGTGTTCACGTAACTGAAAGTTCATTTATAGTATTATGAAATGACACAAGGACATCTCTGTTTGCTGAGTGAATACCATAAAATGCTGTTAAGGGCTCAGAATCATAATTCAGTGCTTTTATGCTTGGATTTTCTTCACCTTATTTTTAAGGACTTATACTTCCTCACAAACATCACAGGAAATAGAAAGTGCCTTTCTGTCCAACAACTGGACTGAGTTAAAAGAAAACAGCACTGAACCATATGACCAGAAACCATTTTAAAATTAAGCTCATGTCTGTTATATCTGAATAAGTTTGTGTTAAATATTGCAATAATGCCAAAAGAGACATTGACTGTGGACATGCTTTTTCCTATTTTCCTAGTTATTTTAGTAAAAAAATGCTATTTATTTTCTCAGTGTTAAGGTAAGGTTAGGTTAGCTGAATGGGAATCTATTATCTATCTATCTATCTATCTATCTATCTATCTATCTATCTATCTATCTAATAGAAAACTACAGAGAAATGTCTAGTGGTTGGAGTAGATGTAAAACAAAGAAACACATTGTGAAAGCACGGTTTCTTTATTTGAAGCAGCTCACTCTACCCATCACAATGTATGGATCAATCTTTAACTTTGACAGCTATTTAAATTGTAAGGCACCCCAAGGTGTGCTTTGAGACAGTGTGGGGAGAAAAAAAACATGAATAAGGAGACACCATAGGGAAACATACACGGGACCATAACATGATATTGTGGTTATAAAAGACAGTAATTGGCAATATAGAAGGTAACAACTATGATTAGTTCTTTTTGTGTTATAAATTGTTACTTCAACTTTTAATATCAAGCCCACTTCAAACTTCATGCTGAGGTGGGAAATTGGATTCAATGCCTAAAAGAGAAACTAATAGTTCAAAACAAGTAATGAAATGCATTTTATATCTCAGGTGACTCTCTGAAAAATAGACCCATGTCTTGAAAAGTTAGTGTGATTATCACTCAGTGGAGCAGAGGGATTTGCATTCAGTAGCCACGTTACACTGGTCGGTCTCATCTCTTGTTGGGACCCTAAATCCAAGCAAGAATCGGGGATATTAACTGTTATTTAACAACACAAGAGGAATATAGTCGAAGAAGTGAATGTAGGGACCTCAAAATCCCAACAACTAATTTATAATTTAATCCTAATGGAGCCTTTGCTTTCAAAACTGCCTGTTTCTGTAGCTGATTATATATCTGGCAAGTTAGGATAAATGCACAGGCACTATAACACAACTACAGATGTTTTCATGAGCTTAAGTGAAAGTGTGTTGGGTTTCCCTTGTTCATTTTAGGAAAGTATTTAATGACTTAAATTTCATAAATGCTTCATCAAACTATTAATTATGCCCTGCAATCAAATAAAACCGATGATGGAAGTTGTAACAACATCATGGAGTATTACTGGAGTCTTACTCTTCAAATTGACAATTCTGAAATTCAATAAAGTTCATTTTATTGATCATCTGTTGATCTGTACTTATAAAGCTCAGTAAAACACAATATTGTATATTAAATTATGTGTAGGGCTTGGTACCTAATTAAATACCTTTTTAGGCACCGACCTAATTGCCTCCTTAGTATTGAGTATCAAAAAATGCCTTTTCATTCAATACCCAGTTTCAATAAAAGGAGTAAATCTCATCGGCGTCAGTGAGCCAATACGTGTGCAGCATGTTTCTACCAAGATCTTATAAAGCTGCTGATCGGCTGTCTAATGTTACACGTCGCAGAGACATGCAGGAAAAACTACGTCACACATAGAGATGGTGCTTACACGGTAGGAGCTGAAAAATAAATAAAAAGATTTGTGCCATAATGTGTAATGTTGTGATCCCTTTTTGTTCAAATAGATAATTTAAAATTGGTATTGAAAAAAGTATTGTTCAGGAACCGGTATCGAAGTCACGGTATTGGTATCGGTATCAAAAAATGTTTGAATGATGCCCAGCCCTAACTATTGGAGATGCCTTTTGATAATTTCCAACAAATTACCTAATCCCATGTCAACTGAAAATGTTAACATTCAAGTGGCAATAGTGTTTACACATTTTGGTTTTTGAAATAATGCATGTATAAATGATCTGACCCATTTTGTTCAAAGGTTTTATGGGATAATTTAGAAAGGATGATGAAGAGAGTTGGGGTTATTCTGGAGCAAACAAAACCACATGGCACCGCACATTCACAACAGTTATCTCAAATAAATACAAAAATAAACGGCACCATTTCTAACAATAATTACAATGTTTATACAAAACATACTGTACCTTTAAATACAAGGTATTCAGACAGGCAACACATGTATATATATACAGTATATTACATGCCATTAGTTACACAAAACAGTCCACATAATATATCATTCTGTACTGCATGTGTACCACTGCAAAAATTGACAAATATCTTCAGAGATTTACAAAATAATTTTCACAGAACTACTTTTTTTTGGTAAAACAAAATAGATCCCCAAGTATAATACACATCACAATATAAAATTTCTTGAAATCTTGGGTCATCACATGCAGATAAGGACAAAGTGGACTCCAGCTACACGACTGTTTTGCGTTTCCACAATATAGATCACTGACAATTAGTGTGGTCACAATGTGATTACCACGAGGACTAAGCGATTATCATCTCTTTTGTGTGCTGTAAGAAAGAAATACACAACTAAGAAATAACTGTCAGGTAATGTCAGTATGATGATCACGCATTTAACACAATGACTTTCTGTATTGATAAGTGGAAGCCATGTTATACATATGAACCACCACGTTACTGCATGCACAGCTACTATATGTAGCTCAAACTTCCATGTGATACGTGCCTCCCCTTCATTTAATCATGTAAAGTAATCTTGTACTCAAACACAAAGTGCCATTTGATTAAGAATGGACACATTTGTATATTTAGTGCCAGCATTCCATGAGGCTTCCAGTGTTCTCTGTTTCCACGTATCTTTCTGATTTGCATTTAATGATTCTATTTGTATTTGTACAAGTTTGATGATTCTCTTGCCGTTTTTGTTACAGGTGAGAAAAAAAAAACTAAAAGCAGATGGATGTTGACAATATGAGGATCATATTATATTTACTTATGCACTAATCAGCTGACGGTCTCATTAGTACACGGGTATTAATCTTGATTTCATGTAATGGAAGCAAATTTATTGTGATTGTGATGATGACAATGAATTTACTGGCAAACAAGATGTCTGTTCGGTGTAATCAAGACTTTACAGTATGAACAATGAATAGCGTGATAAAAAAAAGAAAAAAAATGTTACGTTTCTTTTAAGTGTTTCATGAAGTTTAAAGCAGTCACTGAATGTGATCCACTGACAGGTATGGGCATGTATGAACAATTGTTGCAGGTTTTCTTCTGTCCATACAGAGAGGACGGATTTTGCATGTAAGGAGCAAGAAACAGTGTCCTCATGCAAACTCTGATATACACTTCAGCTCAATACGATAAGTGAAAGAAAATCCTTATATTCAGAAAGAAAGTCTTTTACACACAAAAAACGTATATACATATTTTTTAAACTTATTTATATATATATATATATATATATATTTTATTTATTAATTTATTAATTAAATCACCTATTTATAGACATACTCTAATTTCAGACATCTTGATCATTTCATAAACACATATGTACAGAGACACTCTGTATCTCCCTGAGGAACAACCTTCAGTGTGTATTTAAGCAATGCGCATTTGGCCCTTTCCTCTTTGACTCATTGAGAATAAAACATCTGAACAGGTATGGGTCCAATAAATATATGTTGATTCACAGAAGACAAAGATGACCACTTATTGTTGGTAGACATGTAAGCGAACAGAACTCCAGAGAATCCCCTACTGGCGATGGATCGAAACAAAGACCCTTAATGCAACCTTTCCTTCAATTTGAGATCACACCGTTATCATCTTGGATGTCTCTCTGTAGATAGCCTTTGACCTACATTTATCGGTTTTCTGGGTGTTGATGATCACTTCTCATACGCCTTGTTGTGCAGGTAGCTAAAAAGGGCCTCTAGTCCTTTGGTTGAACACCACAGCTGCTTCAGCATCCGGCACTCTTTGTCATTCACTTCCTCCAGGAGTGGCATGAGGATACTCCTCACCAGGCATTTAGATTCTTCTAAAACCTTTTTAAAACATGGAAAGGTGGAGGGTTATCTGGTTACATAAAAAAGGCTTTGCACTGGGTCATCTAGATCAGAACCTACCACTGCATTGCATGATGCCATTTCCTTCACACGCAGCATCACTTCTTGGTTAAATGTGGTTGGCCAGAAGACCTGCGACACCAGACCTCGACTGCATGCTTCTTGTGCTGTAAGTTTTCTTCCACAGAACAGCATCTCATTGGCCTACCATTGGGGACAGAAAGCGGGGGAATTACAAAGCACTTTCAATATGTCGTGCACTCTAAAAATGTTTGATTTGGGTAAACACAGGGTAATCAGTTGTTTATCTGAGAAGTCAAATTAGATCAAGTGAAATTTGCCAGGCGCCTTGATACTGTTGGGACCCACCAGTGCTACACCAAGGATCTGGGGGAAGGTGTAGGAGGAGCATCCAGAGGGGGTGAGGTGGAGGGCTGCACATGGGGTTTGGAACCAGGCCCTCTCACTGGCCCACACCACATCACACAGGGGCAGGATGGATGCCCCTAAGCCCAGAGCAGGTCCGTTTACTGCTGCCACAATGGGTTTCTTGAAGTGGATAAAGGCCAACACAAACTCCCTAAAGAGATCACAGAACGATCAGTACTAACCCAGTCAAGACTAATGAATTGATGGATGATTTCTTCTTACCGAACGGCATCTGTGATCCGGCTGCTCTCTTTTCTGCGGTCAGTGGACAGACGGCCTATCAGATACGACGGCTCCAGGCCACTGCAGAAAACAGTCCCCACGGAGCTGAGCAATAATAATTTACTGTCATCAGCAGCTGCATTTCCCAAAGCTCGACACACTTCCTTCATGATCTGAAGAGAAATAGGAGGAGCGTATTATATTATTAACTCACCTGACACATGAAGAAAAAAAAAAAGATACATTTATAGATGTTCAGTCCTTAGAGTAAGGCTTGACATCTACTCGAAAACAATTTGGCAGACAGGCTTAGAAGAAATAATGACAAACTCAGAGAATTCTACAATGCTTATTTCTTTTTCCACAATACTTACAGCTTGTGAAAAAGTGCATTCATAACAATTCTATTCATCTATGGCCCCATGTTAATATGTTTGCAATTTGAGGACCACAGATTTTCAGGATGTAATTCTATATGTGCTGGTCTAAAAGTTACATATATATATTCAGAAACAATATGGTTTAAATTCTTCTCCTAGTGCTTTTAATCTTCTTGCAAATAATACTAAATGCATTAATAAAGTGACAATCTATCCTTTTAAACACATCTACAAACAACAAATTCTTTCAACAAAGTGGAAAGACTAATTATTGTATCAACAAAATAATATTAAAATGGAAGCATACATCAAGGGGAGCCACATTCCTTAGCACCACTAGAAAATCAAATTCACATAACAACAATTATAGAGCACAATCTAGCAGTATCTAAAATGTATCTGCAAAGGCAAGCGGCCGTGACTCAAGATGTCTACAGAGAAGACAAGAGGATGGTGGCCTCTCAGTTCCCAACTTCAAACTATTTCTGGTCCTTCGTGTTGAGGCCCCTTCTCACCTGGATTAATCCAGATACATCTGTTTGCTGGCGTGCCTTAGAAGATGCCATGACAAAGCCTTGGTCACTCCAAGACATTCTTTTTGCCAATGTTTCTAACAATCTGTGCCAACTACGCTTTTGCACCATTATCTCACATCTAGACTTAGAGATTAGTTGAAACATGCTGCCGTGTAGTTTGTAACTGGCACACTTTTCCCCCTGTATCAAATAATATAGCACTCCTGATTGGTGGGAGGCCGATAACAGCCCCACAGTGGGAACATAGGGGAGTTTGTTGTCTAAAAGACATCTATAGCGAGGTTGGCTTGTTACCATTCTCTGACTTGCAGAACACATTAGATCTACCATGTTCCTCCTTCTTCTTTTACCTGCAGTTAAGGTCGGCACTCAAGGCATACGGCCATGGCTCATTTCTTAGATGCAGTACATTTAAGACCCTGATAATGTAGTAACCTTAATTAGAAAATGTCCTTAGCAAATGTTTTTTACCTTTTTTTAATCAATGAAAGTCCAAGTCATATTTGCAGTTAACGCCATTAGGTCTATTTATTTCCATGAGATATAAGTTAATAGTCCAGACAAATTTCTGCTTGTAGGCCACGTATGCTTGTGGGGTGTTGGTGTGTGTCCGTGTGTGTCCGTGTGTGTCCGTGTGTGTGTGTGTGTGTGTGTGGTGTGTGTGTGTGTGTGTGTGTGTGGTCAAAACTTTTATGTGCTTCCGGGTTGCATCTGAGGAACCAAAGATTGGTTCCTATTTTTACCAAGGGCAGTAATTGGTTCTTACAATATGTATAAGTATGTAAAATATACCATTGTTTCCTCTATGTTGATGGCGGCCCACCACGCTAAAATTTCTGCTGCCATGGTGTAGGACAGACACACCTCAGGGTTTCCACTATGTACACCACGTACTGCCGCTTCTTCGGCTGTTTATGAAAAGTCATAAAGTTGTAATTATACAACTCTGCAGAGCCTTCTGCTCTACTGAATTCAAGTGAACCATCATCCACTCTCTCTCCCCAAGCAACTAGAATAGTGACAGGACGTCATCACTCGCAAAGTCATGGCAACCAAGTAAACATTAGGGCGAGTTCTACTTGTCACTCAATCATAGGCAAAGTGAGAAACGACAACAAAAGCCAGTGACATGAAATCTGCACTCACAAAGTCCTGTGAAATATGACAGCTACAGTTTATTGGAAAATAGCATTGTGGACACTGAATTTTATGAATTTACTGTTTATCAGACCCCAGATGAGACAGATGAGCTTTGCTGGATGGTTTCAAGGTCGGTAGCTAACATTAGCAGATAAGCCCAACAGCAACGTTTTTGTTTGACACTGCCGAGCCTCCTACTCACCAGCACCAGATTGATCACACACAAAATAGATGAGCTACAAATACACTGCTGCTTTATGATTTTCACAAAAGCCAGTCTGAACACACTTATCAATATCAGCTAGCAGCTAACAGCTAACAGCTAGCAGCTAACAGCTCACCAGGCAAGCAAGATACCCACGGGAAAGATTAAGACAGGGTAGGTGAATTAAAACAATGTCCGAGTTAAAAACGAATTTTGCTGTTACGTAAGGGCCCTGTTCATGTTGAACAGACATATTAAATGCATTGTGTGTCTGTTAAGCGGCACAAAAGCACTCTAAAACTTGCCCCATTAACTGCCGTTTTAGCACAGTGGAAGCTTGTACACGAAGTTGCAGCTACTCAGTGTTGCCTGCATGAATTCAGGTACTCACGAAAGTACTCGCATTTCTATAGCGATCAAGATTAACATAAAATTGGCCGGAATTCTCCTTTAACAATAATTTCTCGGCAGCTCAGACTGCACATGAGATGTTTACATAACAACTTGCTGGGCAACCGGTTTCCTTGTCAGCCTGCCTGCTAGCAGCAACTGACTTGACTGTATGTTGACGGCAGCTACTCCTGCTGGCTGTAGTGTGTGATCAATAGGAGATGCAAGAAAAGTCAGTTGTCAGCCTACAGTTGAGTACACTTGCAGTGTGATAACTATGATCCCTCAACAAATGGGACCAGTAAAGCATTCTGCGCAGAAAAACAAGTTTCACTCTGCCAATTAATATCAGCAGTGCATCATTCAGCATCAACAGACAAGTGGTTGGCCTTTGCTTGATGTGATGAAGAAGGTAGCAAGCCTACATTGTCAGACAGCCAACCTGATAAGAAGTTGTCTGGAAACCCACACTGTCTGCAGTCCAATCTATTGCGGCATTTTAATTAGATTATAACCCCTGACCTATATTAACCATTCAACCTCATAGTTAATTTAATTCACTATGACCAAGCACATAATCTGTCCCCAGAATTAACTATAATGTGGTGTGTGTGGGACTGCGAGTGATGTTTTTCTAGCAGAGTGAATTAAAAAGCCTGATCAGATACAAAAAAAGGAAGAGGAGATGGGCAGATGCTGGTTCCAGTCTGTGCAAATGAGAGATTGAAGAGAGCAGTCAAAGTGACATTCGTTTGCACTGAGCATATGCCTCAAAGACATTTGTAGACAAACAAAAGGTGGTATCCACAACAAAGAAACTTACAACAGCAAGCATCTAGAAATGAAATCGCCACCTCTAGGAGTGGGTATAAGACAATCAATCACATTGTATGCCCTTTTTATAGTTCTTCCCAGTTTCCTGAGGCTTTTTGATGTTTATTATATTTTCTGTAGGACTTTTTTGATTTCTCAAAGCAGAAAACACTTGCCTTTACCTGGGGCTATATCCAAAACCACTACCTTGTTCACTGCTCCATATAGAACAGACAGTCGTTAACTGTAGAAGCAGTGAGTGCTTACCTGACGCACCAGATAGTTTGTTATACAGAACCATCTAAGAAGTGTTTTAAACAAACAATTGCAGCTGCCATTCACACCTAAGACATTCCCGTAGCTGCTACGAACACCTTCACCAGACACTGATTGGTTCGGTAAGCTGGTAGTTCAGACACAAATGCACTACTTATAGCCTGATGGACAAGATGGATTTTTGTGTGATATGTGATCCCCCAATTCTCGAGTAAATAGCAAGGTAAATAGAGTGTCATGGAGATACATAAACTCAAATAAAATTGCAGACAGTGATTATGATCACACAGTGAATGGGAAATGATTTAAGACACAGTCAAGGCGTTTTTATGGATCCCACTGCAGTTCTAGGTCAAATGCTACTTTGTTCACTCATATGTCAAAATATTATGTCAGATTCTTGTAGTCAGTGTGTTATTTGATAGTATGAGGTCATAAAACACAGGATGTTAATACCAATTGCACAGATGCAGCTACTGTGCGTCAAGTCAGAAAGGTGACGGAAAGAGTTCCAGTTAACAACTTGGGGGACTTTCTCATTGAAAGGAAGCACTGAGTGTTTGGATAAAAAATGTTTGGGGATATTTTTTAAGGTTTTTGAAAGCCATTCAGTAGGCAAATCCGCAGACTCTCTTGTTTCTGTAGCTTCAAAGACTGAGCAACAGTGAGGGAGCTATCAGAGCGGTTTGATAAGCCCACAGCTTACGGGCTTACTGTCACACATGAAAGCACACACAAACACACACACACAGTTTAGGCCACTTCAGTGCCTATAAAGTACAGGCTGCCGTGCACACGGCGCTGTATCAAAGCCAGAACCCCCCCCCCCCCCACCCCCCACTTCTCTGTGGAAGATATAAGACGCATCCTACCATCTGAGGGGTTGGAAATCCTGTTTACTTATGATGATTTCTTATACAGAGGTGGATAATTGTGACACATGCCATTATCTATGACTAAACTCACTATTATATTAATGGACCACAAAGGAATCTGTTATCCGTTTCCTTAAAATGTTTTCTAAGTGTCAACTCACAATAGATTAGTTTTTTTAAATTGTTTCATAAATTAACAAAAATAGAATTGAGAATGATTAGAATGCTTTGCTTAATTAGTATATTAGCAAAGTAAATTGTAAATATAAACCTGAATGACATTGCGAAGGCTAACACTGGTAAGAATCACTATCAGTTAATGCTGAGTAAATGTAAAAACACAGCATGTTAATTGTGAACATTTTAAAAGCATTCATGCATAATTCCAAAAACTATTTGTTATATTGACACATTAAAAACTAACTGCTGGTACAACCACATGGTACTTCATCAATTATACCTTTACGCAATCAGGTAAAGCAGAGGCTCACCAAATGTCACAATAGTCAGTACACAGAGTTCCAAAAGCAAAAAAAGATCGGGGAAAGCATGTACTGGACTGTAAAAGCAAGTTACCAAATAGTTCCAGGGGACATTTTTAATTGAGCAGCTTGTTGTTGATTGGAATGTGCAAATGAGCAACCAACCGCAGGCTGGTACTTTCCTGCAGGCAGCCAACTCTACAAGTGGATTCTCACAACGCAAGCAGCTACAGTATCAGAGTGGAGAGCAATTAAACCACATTCAGTGTTGTAGACGTCCCAGCATTTTTAAGATGTCACTTTCAAACCACATGTAAAGCACCACATTGTGACAGTGGCGATCATAAACACTCCAAAACAGGTACAGTATAGTGTTAGATCCAATGTTAGAATTATTGACATAGATAGAACGCGTACATACATGTCCATCACTGTGACAGATTAAAATAAGTCACAGCACCACTCTTGAATTAAGATTTTATAGTTTGTTCTGCCACTAGATGTTTGATTGACATGGAGAGAGCAGATGATCGACAAATTGCTGAGGAGACCGTGAGAAAACCTGTCAAAAGCCAGTGAACACAAAAGCGTATGTGTATATTATGCACCCTAAATGCCAGCGGAGAAGACTCAGCGGGTTTATAATCATACCTGATCATAAGTGCTCCTAAAATTAAAAAGATCATGTTTTAAAAGATGTTCAATGCAATGGTAAATCAGCAATCTATTAATAATTTCCTAAAAACTTATTGTTATTGATTTTTGTCAAGCACAAAAATCTGTTTTCAGTTTCAGTCATTCATCATTACATTCTGTCATTCCAAAAGCAAAATTAACCCTTTTATCTTAACAGCTGTTTTTGTATAAAAGGATCTGGGTAACATTGAAAAAGTGGAGCAAACAAGTCACCAAATTGCTTGGGCTTTTTCTTAGCATGTTGAATATCATATCTTGAGTATTCTCCAGATGTTAGTTATCACTATGGCTTCTTGCAACACCGGTTTGAACCAAACAATCTTAGGCTAATTGGACAAAACAGAAAAGATAGCGTTAATCTTTAGCCAGTGTTATTGCTAAGTAAAAAGTAGTGGTACGCTTTCGTTCAACTGACATTTTGCTGCAATAACAACAGACGGCATAACGCTGGATTATGCTGTGCGCATCCCTAATTACTCTACTTGTAGAAATCTTGTTTGGCAGGAACTTTCTGTATCAGTATTCAGGACAGAGTCCAGGAGTTATTTCCTAACCTTTTTTGCTGAGCGTACATGCTCTTTTTTTAGCAACGCACTGTGTCAGATTCCTGCAGCTAAATATATTCACACCTGGCAGCTGTCAAATAAAACAACAGTTTTCTAAAGTTGAAAAGCTCCCCTGGAGCAGATAAGGAGTATCTGCATAGGTCCAGGCCATCTCTACAGCAGTTAATGAGGAGACTTTGCACATTTATATTTCACAAACAGAGATCCATGGCAAGTGGGATACAATCAAAAAGTTACATTATTATACATAGGTCTTGATACTGCAAGGACCTCTGGGACACAGATGATGCGTTCATTTATGTGACTTATCAAACTGGGCGTCCTGTAAACTTTGGTGAATGTACTCAATTACCGTAGTCTACCTAGGTTGCACCTGAGCCGGACCTAAGAACTCTGACGTCATCTTATCGAACAGATCCCTCCCCCGCTGCATCTTCTTTCTCCTACTCACCCCCGCTGCAGGAGCAGCAACAACTCTTCTCTCTGCTCACTGGATGGCTCTTTGACCTCTACCATGCAGTCCCACATTAGACTCTTTCTACATTAGCAACGCAAGAGCCTGCCTCGACTAAACAAATTTAGCACCAGCCGCTGTGACACAAAGTCTGCCAGCTACAGCAACAGCTAACCATGAAGCAAGCTAGCGCCAAGGTGCTTACATGGTAAGCCTCTGACCTGCACAATAGGACACAGTACAAACGACTGCATCATTCGACATTTGGGTCTGACAACCCTTTCCAGCCTGGTCAGCCAGCTAACAAAGCATGGACTGGTAATGTAATGGGAGTAGCATAATGCATAGTTTACGGGCTAAGCACAGGACTGTTAAAGTTTGTCAATGTACATGTATTTTATTTATTTGATGTAACATTATTAATAATAAGACTTTATTAATCCCGCAAGGGGAAATTACAATTTACACTTTGTTATTACACACTAACATACAGGCCTGTATGACACACACATGCTCAGTACCTACACATGAACTAAATGGAGAGTGAGGGGGCTGCCCATGGAAAGGCGCCCCGAGCAGTTGGGGGTTCGGTGCCTTGCTCAAGAGCACCATGGCAGTGCCTAGGCGGTGAACTGGCACCTCAAATTTCACTGAACTGCATTGTTGTGATCTTTTGGTAGTCAGGTTATAGCTTAGGTAGTCAGAGGCTGAACATGTACATTCTTTCACACTCACACACTTCTTTTGTTTCTTGTAAGAATTAATATAGTCTGGCTCAACAATAAAGCCCTCTGCTCTCTGTGTTGCCGTTCTCAAAATCCTTTAGCTATGGAAACAATGACAAACTTTAAACTAGCAATCCAAATGCTGAAAATGGCAAGTTTTGAAGAAAATTGGGATCGTGCAACAAGGCAGGCCTTGGTTCTTTCAGCGAATGATTGTAAAATTTTACAAAGAATATGTTTATGGAATTTACTCTCTAACTGGGAAGTTTTAAGACCAATTGGAGCGGTTTCCTGTGGACAAAGTAAATTGCATTGCCAGACTTTACTCCACAGCGCTGTGGAGATAGGTCTGGCAATGCGAGACTTGATTAGATACTGTGTGTTTTAATTTAACTTTATCAATTTTGTGAATAAATGCTTGCTGTCTACTGAATTTAGTACAAAAGTGAATCTTGCCAACCTCTACTATGCCAAGAGCTCCAAAATCCTTAAACTTTTACTAGTTATTAATGGTCATTTTGATTGAATGATTAATCAAACCAAATGAATAGTTCAATATATTTTATGGGATATTAAGTAATTGCCAATTAATTATCCTTTCCCTGTTTTAAGGTCAGTGTAAATTAAATCATATTATTTTGTAATTTACTTAATCATTTCTTTTTGATAATGCTTAATAACTTTGCCATTTTTAATGCATTTTATGCTGATACACCTACAATACATTGATACATGGAGAGAAAAACAAAAACATAGGGGACAAATGTATATTCCCAGTCTCACCTCTGGTGTCAGAGCGTTGTTGTCTGTTGTTTGGCTGGAGAGCAGCACATGCGTGAAGCCTTCCTCCTTCCTGACTACGATGTCTCGGAATCGACAGCTGCTCTCGTTCTGTCGCACATTGTACCTGAGCCGCTTGTCGAACACATAGCCTTTCTCCTCAGCCAACTTCCGCTTTACTGAGCTGTGTAGATGCATCTTGCCATTGGCCAGAGGGGAGCCTGACACAGAGGAGGGATGACAAATCCATTCAATGTGTCTTCTCAGACTTGAGTAGCTATTAGACACTTCTGATAGAATATATGATTTTAAAAAATTAGGTGTAAAATGTTTTGTATTTCTCAACCTTGGTTTTGGTTGACAACATAATTTTGTCCTTTATATCATCTGTTGCCATGAACAGATATGTGCATGCATGTTAAAGTTGAACCAGGAGGTTGCTTTGAAAATGTAAAGGCCGACATTTTTACTTTGTACCCAGGAAATACTGTATTATATAGTGCCGTGTATAAAATAAAATTCTTTATCATTAAAACAATCTTTAAATGGAGTCAGATATAAGTACATGCACACCAAGTGTAGACTGTTGTTTATAGGAATTTTGTTGTAAGCCATTTCTTTGTTAGTTGTCCATCACTGCAGGATTCAGTGAATTTGAACTTTTGTGTTTTGCATGAATATTTCCAGCTTGAATACCATACAACGAGCTACGTTTCTTTTGCTGCTTTGCAAAACTTTTGCATTTGATACGTAGTCTTCCTTACTTTCCATCGGAATCAGGCCTTTTCACAAAAAGAAACTCTGACGCATGGGAGAATTGCAATCTCTAGGGGACATGAATCCAAAAACTGTAGTTATACACCCACATTGAAACGTTTTCTGTGAAAGCTAAATGGATCAAAGAAGAAAGAGCCACAAGTTAAGCAGTGCATGAGTCATTTATCTAAGATCTAGCGATGCATACGTGAGAAATGCTTTTTTTGAAACATTTCAGCTACATAATTATGAGAATGCAAAACCTGGGTTTTTAACCCACATGTGGGTCTGACTCTCATATATTAAAAAAAGGTCAGTGGAGAATTGAAACTACTAGAAGTCCTCGATGAGAGCCTGTTTGGACCATGAGTGATTTCAAGATGAATAATGCAGTGAAGCTGTATACCCAACTAGCGCTTAAAAAGTCACTAGTCATAGCAAATTAACAATTCCAGATACTTAACACATTTTGCAATCTCAGATCACATTTTTACTGACCACAACCACTACTACTGTCATTACTAAACATTGTGCCAAAATATAAACAATGATGTTGCTGTTGTTAGGGGGCTTATTTTCTAAAATATCTCGGCAAAAAAAAAAAAATCCAGCAAATTGACGGTACCTTAACATACCATTATGTGAAACAGATGGTTACCACTCATTTTACACACAGTATAGCAACAAAACAAATGGTGAGGAAACATTTTATTTTTGTTTAATTTGCTTGTCATGACTTCGCAAGTGATGACGTCCTGTCACTGTTGCACAACCTCAAAGGGGAGAGAGATTGGATAACTGTTCGCCTGAGTTCAGTGGAGCAGTGTAGGCAACTATTTGAAAATAATTTGATAGTACTTTTGAGTGTGAAAAATATTCTTTTTTTGTGATTGTTAGGGGCCGAAATCCTAATCCTAATCACATTTAAAAATGTGGTTCATTGCACAGCCCTATGTACCAATATGGACCCATTCTGCATGTTCTTTGTATCTCAAGTACAGAACAGTAAAAGTACCCGGGTCTCATAAGGGGACAAAACATTCCTTTAATATGTATTATGGACAGTGAGAATGTAAACATATATATTAATTCTACCACTTTCATGCTCCCATTGTTATTCAAATGAAGTAGAAAACAATTCTTATGTGGATTTTCTGTTAAACAAGTCAAGATAACTTTTGAAAACGTATGTAATGATTAACTATGGTGGTGCAGGTCCTGGACTGTGACCCAGATGTGAAATTCAAAAGGTGTTATCAGCTGTTCCTGTAGTAAAGAACCATAATAGGGGCTTTAAGAGATTTGTGTTAGCATATCTCTGCAGTATAAAAGTGATCTATGATGAAACAGAAAATACTCATCAAGGCAATATAATTTTTTTTAAACTTCTATGTATGTAGCTGCCTAGATGTTAGCACAATTCATTCTCTGCATTTGACCCATCCCTCAAGGCTGCAGCCACTGACAGCGCACGGGGACCAACTCCAGATCTGAGCCAATGCCTTGAGGGCACTGACTGGAGAACCTTGTAAATGCAAACATAGGGAGAACATACAACTTCACTCAGACCCGGAACAACTTGGATTCAAACCCAGAAACTTCTTGCTGTGAGGCCACAGTTCTACTTTTCAGTCCCTGTTTTATTCATGTCCTGTATTATTAATGTAGGAAAGTCCACCCTCCACTACATTTACCATAAGTAACAAGCAGATACATCTGCATGGCGGATATTAGCCATTAGCTAATTTTTATCGTATCACATAAATAAGTAGGGGCCGATTTATGTATGACAGCAATTAGGCAACCCTATCTAAATATGTGGAGTAAATTACCACATGACAATTTCAATATCTACCAGAAAAAAAATCCAGCATCAGCTGAGCTCTGTTTTTCATTTAATTCAATTTCTTAGTACCTTACCTGACTCAGTGGTGAACTGCTGTCCAGTGGTATCCATGTCTCCTAGTTCTCCATCCACTTTATCCGAAGCAGTCTATGCGACCTTGCTGCTGTCCTGTACATGAGAGGATCTATGTCTCCATTCTGTAGTCCATTATGAGGAATCCTCACTGGGTGAACAAAGTGTGGCCCTCCCAGGGGAGGAGCCTTATATGTCATGGCTTTGCTTATTCTGTCCCCTAAAGCAGGTTTCCCAGGTCCAAGACCCACCTTCCTTTGCTTCTGAGTGGGTCCTGACCCTCCACTTCCAATCCCTAGAACAGCTCCTACTCTAACTCCAACAGCTGGGCCTAACGTCCTTTTCTTCTTTCGGGCTTCAGACCGTGCTCTGGAGTTTTCTGTAGCAGATAGCTGGTTGGTGACAAGGGGCTCTTGACGATTTTTTGGAACTTTGGGCCGTTTGTGTGAGTGTAGTCTCAAGCTGTTGAACTGGTCAATGAATTCCTCGCAGTGCAGTAGGTGATGCTCTGGCTCCCATGTGTCCTCCTTACTTCCATAACCTTTCCACCTTATCAGGTACTCCCACTTACCCTTCTTGTTCCGCCTCTTGTCCACAATCCGCTCCACCTGAAAGCAGCATAAGGAAAGGTAGGTAGATAGTATTTTTAATAACCATTAACAGTAACCATTTTTGAAATACTGATTTACTAGTTTTTCCACTCCAAAAATATGAAAAAATGAAGAAAAATAAACTGTATCTACTGATAAACTGATCTGCACAAGGGTTCACACAGTGCATTAGAAGAGATATTACATGTTAAATCATTCTTAAAAAGGAAAAATTAAATGACAGACTCAAACAAAATATAAAAATACAGTTCATAAGATGATTTTATAATGCAGACTTGTGGGTGTACTTTATTGCCAAGCACCATAGCTGCATTGTGAGCCCAAAACTTGCTTTAAATATTTATGATCCCGAGAATGAAACAGCTTGTTTTTTGGTTTAATGGAATCATTGGGTCCAAACTTCTTTCTACTTTGTCGGGGCGCCTGGTGAGCTCACCTGGTTGAGCGTGAGCCCCCTCTATAGAGGATCAGTCCTTGTTGCAGCAGCTGCGGGTTCGGTTCCGACCTGGGCCCTTTGCTGCAGGTCGGACAGCTGCTAGAACTCCCTGGGAGTTCATTCTTTACATGACCCTGTTTAAATCGGTCTAAAGTAGATAACTAAAACTATTTTCTTTTGCCACAGAAAGCTAAGGACTTTCTCTTTCACGCCCTTACGCTGGATGCTCGCGATGATGTCAACGCGTTACGTGACTTCTGGTCCAAAACGGGCTGATAACTTAAGATGGCGACAGTGTATTTCCCCATTATGGCCGCATGAGGTTGTTTACCTGATCCTTTAAAAATGATCATGAATAAAAGCATAACAGCTAGAGCTTTATAAATATATATATATATATATATATATATATAAACACCTTTACACTCTGCTCATAAAAAATCATATATATAAAAACTAACAATGTAAACTGTTCAAATAACTTCTGCAATGGAAAAGGTGCCTACCTTGGTATGTTTTCTTATTGTGATGTCATTTCTTAGAGCATCTTCAAATGCTTCATAACCCTAAAATCAGTACAACCTAAGCAAAGGTTGTAGGCCAATAAAGTGTGATTATTTATAAAAGTATCAAACTTGCGTCATAAATAAAAATAAAGTAAATCAGACGTGTTTTAATCAAATTCTACTAAATTAACACAAAAATATTGATATATCAATATTTCTAAATTCTAAACTTTAAAACATAAACAAAATAATATTTAAAAAAGGCACATTTTGTGACATATGTCAAGTTTAAGATAAGGGCTCATTCCCTGCAGCAGAAGATAGATAAGAGACCAGAGCGGAGCTGCAGGCTGCCGTCATTAGAAACCTTAAAGCTTTTCAAGGTCAAACCAAAACTAGAAAAGCTTTTATTTGTTTGTTTATTTTACTGTTATATTAGGCCAGCAGATAGACACCACAACCCATAAGCAAATGTTACTATTTTACACCGGCACTTAATTATGTGCAGTAATTGAACAAACCCAGCGTAAAAAGGGACTCTCGTCAGAAACTATACCATTCTTAACTAAATGTAAAGCATGAAATAACAATAAAAAAACAGGAGCCTAAGATCTCCAGTTCAGTGGAAGAAAATAGTGACTATAGTACAGGTGTCTTCCTCTGTCAGCATGGACAGTGGAATTACTTTAATCAAATGAATTATGGGCTTTATCACACCAAAATATATGTTTGTATTTTAAAAGTAGGTTGTTGTTGTGCATGACCCAGAGTTTAATATTTTTCAGCCAAGGACCCCTTGCATAATAGAGAATTTACCAAGAACCCCCTCATGTATATCCTTTGGAATAATTTGACGTAGCCTATTTTTTCCACATCTTAGTTATGTGAACGAACGACAAAAGATAAATGTATAGAAATATATTAAACGTATTTGCAGATTTGTAAGATTAGAAAGTAATCTAATATTTTAGATTTTAAATATAATTTGTTAAATTGTAAAGCCTTTTATAAAAAAATACAAATCTTTATATTATAATACTTTAAATTATTGAACATGAAAACTATCCACAAACCCCTGGCAGAGTGCAATAGGTCAACGATATTCCTTCACTTGCTAAATGGCTTACTAAGATAGTGCCGACTACAAGCTTCACACAATATGTGGGACTAAGCACTCAAATAATCAATGAATCATTTGCAATTCCGTTTGATTGCATTCAACTTTATTTGCAATTCAAAAAGGTGCTGAGGTGAAATTTGTGGTCAATGAGCTGTTCATAGTCCAAGATTTGATGAAGTATGGACAGGCCTCTTCAATGGAGACAGGATTGTGGCATACCAAACTTTGGCTTTAATGGCAGTGAATACTGTTTATTCAACTCCAAATTGTTTGGTTTCAATTAAATGATAATTGTGACACTTTATGTTACGACTGGGTATCTTAACTCTATTATATTATATATATATATATATATATATATATATATATATATAATATATTATATATATATATATATATATACTAACACATACATATACACACACCACAGTCCCTGACAAAAGACTTGTCGCTTGTGTACAAATTGACCTGAAGTGCCGCTGAAATATATTTCTAATCAGATTATTTACAAGAAATGGCTCATTTAATCCTAACAGCTTTTGTATTAATGTTTCAGTGCAAAAAGAAACTGTCAAAAAGTATTCTAATATTCACAGCTTGATAAGCCCATTGAGTCAATTTTGCAAAGACATAAGTGTTGTCGCCTTGTCATATGAGCTTCACCTGTGACTAATAATGGATCAATTAGGTCTCAGGTGTGTATAAAAACAACCCCAGTACACTAGACCTTCACATCAACTGCAACTAGACATCTGCAAACATGCCTAAGATTCACCCTGAGACTAAAGTTTTGATTATCAAGAGGCTGAAGACCAGATTCACTGCTGATGTGGCAGACACCTTCAATGTGTCTCAGCGTCAAGTACAGAGGATTAAAAAAACATTTGAAGACACTGGAGATGTTTTTGACAAGCCCAGGTCAGGCAGACCCCGCAAGACAACTGCTCGAGAGGACCGTTTGTTGGCTTGAAAATCCCAGCCAGCCCATTTTCCACTGCAGCAGAGCTCCACCAGACCTGGTCCCTGAAGTCCCTGTGTCAACCAGAACGGTTTGTCGGATTCTGTCTCGAAATGGCCTCCATGGTTGAATCAGTGCCCAGAAGCCAGCATAAACAAAAGACAATTGAAAAACAGTGTGCATTGCCAAGGCCCACAGCCTGCTAAAAGATGGACGCTGGAGAAGTGGAAGAAAGTGGATTTTTCAGATGAATCTTCTCTTGAATTACAGCACAGTTGCCGCAAATATTGCAGGAGACCTACTGGAGCCCGCATGGATCCAAGATTCACCCAGAAAACAGTGAAGTTTGGTGGCGGAAAAATCATGTCTGGTCTCGTATGGGGTGCGAGAGATCTGCGGTAGGCAACATCATATCTCAAATACCAAAATAGAGCCCTAATTCCCACCTAGAGGGCCACATCTCCACAGATGGTCCGCATACTTCCATCTCCACTTCAAAGTTCCTCAAGGCGAAGAAGATCAAGATGCTCCAGGATTGGCCAGCCCAGTCACCAGACATGAACATCATTGAGCATATGTGGGGTAGGATGAAAGAGGAAGCATGGAAGACCAAACCAAAGAATATTGATGAACTCTGGGAGGCATGCAAGACTGCTTTCCTAGCTACTCCTGATGACTTCATCAATACATTGTATGAATCCTTGCCAAACTGCATGGATGCAGTCCTTCAAGCTCATGGAAGTCATACAAGATATTAAATTTGGATCTCACAGCACCACTATTTAATTTGCTGACATTTTAGTATTTGTAGTAAATTTGTTCAATTTATGTATAGGCGACAAAACTTTTGTCTTGCCAAAATTTGACCTATCTGTCTTGTTTAAATAATACATCTTTTTTTAGTGAAACTAATTTATTTTCAGTGCATTGAACATCATTTGGGAGGGTTTTAGCTTTTCATATGAGCTATTTCTTACACCAATTGATTAATTAAAAGTCAGGTTAATAGCAGGTGTTTCTACAAAATAGATAAGCGACAAGACTTTTGTCAGGGACTGTATATATTAGTGATGTGAAAAGATTTTATCTACAAATTTAACCTGGACGTTCTGGTCATTTTTGGTAATTTAATTCTTTTAAAACTACAGCATGTGCAATAAGAGCAGCCACAAACAATGTTAAAGGGGCAAAACACATGACTAACTCAATCATGTACTTTGTGTCAGACCACTGGTCCATTGTAAATAACAAGTTAAACATCACTAACAGCCACACACACATCAACAAATCACAAACAATACATAACAGGATGCATCCAATAGTCACACTGTACATATACACCACAATGACATCTCACAGTAGACTGTCAGCATCACTGATTCTCAAAATGTACAAATCAAAACCTGCATCATTATTGACATTTCCCTGATGTATAACGCACAGGTTTTGGTTGGATATCAATACATTTCTTTATCACTTACACTATACATAATACACAATAATACCCTCAGGCATCATGAAAAGGCTGTTTTATAGTTGTGCGGAGGCTCCCTGTGGAGATTTCACCCTAGCCTACGCAAGTGGCCTGATGTTAATACTTGTGCGCTGGTGTGTGCGTCGAGCTGGCATGTATGTGTGTGTGTGTGTGTGTGTGTGTGTGTGGGGGGAGTGGGTGATAAAGTGAGGGAGAGAGGGAGAAAGTAACGGTGATTAGCTTTGTTGAAAGTTGTGACTCTAGAGGCATAGTGAGAGGAACAAAGTGTTCCCCCTGTTCTTTCTGACCAAGGTGGGAAATCTGTAGCAGAAAAAGTTAACTCTCTCTTTGATTTCATGTTGTTTATGAAAAAGGAGGTCCAGGAAATGAGTAAAATGCAACACTAGTAAGCCACCAGAGATGACAAAAGTACTCACTTCCCGTACTCAAGTAGAAGTACAGATACTTGTGTTAAAAAATACTCTGTTACTTTTACCTGAGTGAAGAAGTTAAATCAGTACTTCTACTTTTAACAAAGTACAGGCTTGCAAATGTACTTGAAAATATGAATTACTATACCAACATTAATTAAGAAGTTCCCCATACTTTTAGAGTTATGCAGCACATTGGCCTGGAGTCATTATTGATTCATACTATCTCAAACATCACTCTTAGATAAGGCCAAGGATGATCAAGAATGTCTGGCTGCTTGTCTGCCAAATCTCTGGGATCTCCGTTTTCTTCATCTTCAATCATGTCGCCGTCCATACCATTACAGTGGGGCTCAAAAGTTTGGGCACCCCAGGTAAAATGTTTTATAATGTGCATAAAGAAGCCAAGAAAAGATGGAAAAATCTCCAAAAGGCATCAAATGACAGATTAGACATTCGTATAATATGTAACAAAAAGTTAAATTATATTTCCATCATTTACACTTTCAAAATAACAGAAAACAAAAAAATTGCGTCTGCAAAAGTTTGGGCACCATGCAGAGTTTATAGCATGCACCGCCCCCTTTGGAAAGCTGAGACCTGACAGTGTCATGGATTTTTCTCCATCATCGTCTGGAAAGACCAGGTGATGTCAATATTAAGGTTTTAAATGCCCAGACTCATCTGACCTTGCCCCAACAATCAGCTGCATGGCTTCTTCAAAGCGGTTGTCTAGAAAACTGAAACTAATAAAAAGTTGACGCTCACAAAGCAATAGAAGGCTGTAAGAAGATAGCAAAGGGTTTTCAGATGCCAATATCCTCTGTCCGGAATGTAATTAAGAAATGGCAGTTATCAGGAAAAATGGAAGTTAAAGCAAGATCTGGAAGACCAAGAAAAAAATCTTATCAGAACAGCTCGCAGGATTGTGAGAAAAGCAAGTCAAAACCCACGTTTGACTGCACGATCCATCCAGAAAGACCTGGCAGTCACTGGAGTTGTGTCATCAGATCAAGAGTCATCAGAAGAAAACCTCTTCTACGTCCTCACCACAAAAAAAAAAAAAAAATCAGCATTTGAAGTTTGCAAATGAACATATCGACAAGCCTGATGCATTGTGGAAACAAGTTCTGTGGACCGATGAGGTTAAAAAGAACTTTTTTGCTGGAATGAGCAAAAGGCACGTTTGTAGAAGTAGGGGCACAGAATTTCATAAAAAGAACCTCTGTCCAACTGTCAAGCATGAGGGGGATCAATCATGCTTTGGGGTTGTATTGCAGCCAGTGGCACAGGGAACATTTCACAAGTAGAAGGAAAAATGGATTCAATAAAATTTCAGCAAATTTTGGACGCTAACTTGATGCCATCTGTAAAAAAGATGAAGTTAAAGAGAGGATGGCTTCTACAAATGGATAATGATCCTAAACACTCCTCAAAATCCACGGTGGATTACATAAGAGGTGTAAACTGAAGGTTTTGCCATGGCCTTCACAATCTCCGACCTCAACATATTTGAAAATCTATGGATAAACCTTAAAAGTGCAGTGCGTGACAGACAGCCCAGAAATCTCAAAGAACTGGAAGACTTTTGGAAGGAAGATGGGTGAAGATACCTTAAACAAGAATTAAAGACTCTTGGCTGGCTACAAGAAGCGTTTCAAGCTGTGATACTTGCCAAAGGGGAGAGTACAAAGGTATTAACCTGCAGGGTGCTCAAAATTTTGCAGACACCATTTTTTTGTTTTCTGTTATTTGAAAGTGTAATGATGGAAATAAATCCAACTTTTGTGACTATTATAAAAATACTAATCTGTCATTTGATGCCTTTTGGAGATTTTTCCATCTTTTCTTGGCGTCTTCATGCACATAATACAAATTTTTACCTGGGGTGCCCAAACCTTCAAGCCCCACTGTATGTGCTAACGTTAGCGCCATCAAGCCACAATGATTTGCTGCAAACAAATGCTGCCAAATCTGTAGTGGTGCGTCAAGTGCATCGTCCTGACTATTCCAATACAATTAGATTAAATTTGCAAACAATAATAACGGTAACTCCAGTGAAATTATTTGAAACTTGTTAGTGAGGACTAGATTAGGACTGTATTTAAAGCTGATTCTGGTTTCCAACTTTGCCCCAGTTGTGTCTGTTAAAACATGGATGGAGACCACTTGTCTCTGTTGTTGCGTTATTACAATCAAGCAACAGGACAAACATGGGCATGGGTAGCTCTGCTATGGCTGTGTGTTTGTCTGTGGTTCTGCAAAGAAATAAATAACATTGTAAAGGCTACCATGCACAATGCATGCATTATGTATGCTAGAAAATAATAACAAACCCACTATTAAATTACATTATATTAATGCAGTGTAACTGTAGCATGTAAATAATGCACCTAAAATACAATAAATACAATAAAAGTGAGTAAAAGCGTTCAACAATCGCCGTTACACCGAATCAATAGCCAGGTGCAACCTAGCTAGCAGGTGAAGAACACAAACAACAAAATCATAAGCTAACTAACTTACTTTAAATTTGCAAGAACTATAGACCAATACAACAACAGGCTTAAATGAACTGACAACATAAGTTATGACTTGGCAGTTCTCAACGACGCGCACACACAATCTCAACTGATTATCCTCTGGACGTCTAGTCTCTTTCTTTTCTCTCACTTTTTCCCTCCTTGTGGCGTGCGCACCCGCTCGCGGTATGAGTTGCGGGTCCGCGCTATTCTCAAACGGTCACTCACAATCACACCTGATGGATGACCTCTTGTACAAAACTAAAGTAACGAGCCAATTTTGTAAAATGTAAGGAGTAGAAAGTACAAATATTCGTGTTAAAATATAAGTAGTAAAAGTAAAAAGTTGCCACAAAAATAAATAGTATGTAAAGTAAAAACATCTGAAAAATCTACTTGAGTACAGTAACAAAGTACTTGTAATTTGTCAATTCCCATCTCTGCAAGCCACGGCCAATCGAAGTGCGTCGCTGCAATGTCAAGAGGTGCACATCAGGCTACGGCATAGGGTCTAGCGTATGTTTGTGTCTTCACGTACCTACGTGCGCAGCAGCGGCGTAGATTTTATACAGAAGTATATAACAGCCTTCAGGCTTTTCTGATTTTGCAGCTTTCTCTTACTGTTCGTCTAGGATAAATGCTGAATCCAGCCCTTAGATTGACATTTATTGATCCTTTCGGAAATTTATCTTTCACCATACAGCTCAGATAGATAGACAGACAGACAACACACAACAGAACAACCACTAAACCAACAACAATACACAAACCTAACCATCTCTACATCATAAAATATAAAGTGCCATTAGCACCAGTGTGCTATCAATAGTAAGGTGCATCATCATCAGTGACATTTTGATATTCTACCATAGTGCAATGTTATCCCACAGAGATGATCACGTTATTTATATAATATTATTCAGTAATATAATGCTGATGATTGGTCGTTAAGACTTTAAGCATACAGGTAAAGAAAAGAAAAAGTTTTAGTAAAATAGGACATTAAACAATAGGAGATTTAGACATGGTGTGGGGTTGCGAGACTGATGAAGGAAAATGGTTGGAAGGTTTCATCAGAGCCTTTAGTGCAGCTGTGGTAATAACTGCTCATCATGTTCTCAGATGTGCTGCGCACATTAACAGGAGTAAACAGCCTTTGATTGGCGAGCCGCAGGGATGTCACAGAAATGAACAGATGATTAAACAATGTCACACTTAACAGTATAGCAGAGAGAGAGAAACTTGTATGAGTTGGCAGAGAATGGGTAAATGTGCGGAATCAGTATCATTCAACACCAACCATACAGTACTGTGTTCATTACATGGTTTGTGTACATTCTGAAAAACTATCAGCAAGTTGACATGAGGACCAAATAGACTGTCTCTGTCTACATGGAGTCGTCTAAGTTTTAAAACACTATTTTCATGTGAAATAACTTGCATCAGCACAAGTGCTACTGGGTTCATTTTCGTAGAGACCTCTGCCCACAGCGAAACGCCTAAACAATCAAAAACGGAAAATCATTTCATCTTTATCCACTTTTCCACTGGCAAACAACAGTACTGAGCCTCATAGCCAACATATGGTTGTATAGTTATATAAGATAAACACAGTTTTAGAGTGGGACGCGGTGCTGAAAAGGAGCAAAAAGATGCATTTACAATTGTGACCACCTTGTACTGTTCATATCATTTTGCCCCGGCCAACACTATTTTCCTTCTTATGTTAAGTTAAAATTTCATTGCAATAATAACACAAAGATCAACCTTAGTGTTCATTAATGAAAATAATCTACTTATTTGAGCGTGGAGGCTATATAATCCCCAGCAACAAAATTATAAGAATTGAGAATAAAAAAAGCAAAAGCAAATTATCTCTGTATGTGTTTCAGAGCAACTAGCAGTACCTAAACTAGCAGAACCTAAACTAGCAGGACCTAAACTAGCAGGACCTAAACTAGCAGAACCTAAACTAGCAGAACCTAAACTAGCAGAACCTAAACTAGCAGGACCTAAACTAGCAGAACCTAAACTAGCAGAACCTAAACTAGCAGAAACTAAACTTGAATATGAGGACTAATCTCAGTGTTATGGTCCAGCTGTACCAGACTCTCCTGGTGATTCATTTAAATACCAAGATTATTTTTCTTAACCAGTTTTGTTAATTAGTGTTTCATTTACTCAAGCATATACACATTTCTGTTTTTCAAACTGTCAGAAATAACTGATTTCTGTTGAATAAGGTAACACAGACTCCTTGCGTTTACTGTACGCAGACCAATCAGGCTATCCGCCATGAGTAGTCCCCCCTCCCCCCAACGGCCCATTCTGAGCCAGGAAAAAACCCCTGTACAGGATGTATTTGAGTTCTTAAAGTAAAGTTTGCTTTATTACTGTCACACTACTTAAGTACAGCACAGCTACCCAGCCTACTCACATAGCCAATGTACCTCACACGCAGCTTGTCAAAAATGTAACTATGCATCAGAGCTAAGTTGGCTTTGGAGTTACCACATACAAGATTAACTAAGATAACTAAGATTGGTCAGCATGGGCTGCTTGTGATTTCTCCTGCAAGTTTCTGATGCCGGTAGCGATTGATCAGAGTAAGTACAAAATTTAGGATGTTAAAGAAATTAATTATATTCAGTGACACACAGCTAGACCACTAAAAGGCTTTAGCAAGCCCACTGCAGACCTCCAGCTCAAATTGATTTAACACCGAATGAATTGAAACGTACGCTACAGAAAGACTCCCCAACCCTTTGCGTCTACTTTAAATCCAGCTTGAGGAAGTGTTTGAGGACAGTAACAAGAGTAACCAGCCTTTGAAGGGTGAGCTGCAGGTGTGTCATTGAAATGAACAGGAGATTAGCGTCCCAGACAATGTCACACTTACCCATAGAACAGCAAAGCAGAGACACATGCAAAGAAAAGGAGAAGGAATGTGGAGGAGGCAGATAAAAGCGCAAAGTTGCATACACAGACCAAAAAGGTTTAGTGACAATTAAGTACAAGTTGGAAGAATGGAGGTGGGCATTCCAACCTAAAGCATAGGAAGAACATACAATGACCTGTCAAGACCGGAGTGGGATGTATACACTGACATCACTTTTGGGTGTGGTTAAAGGTGCAACAGAGCTCAGGTCTGACCACACCCATCAGTCATGCTGGGTCTGCTGCACTGGAGCACAATTTGCACCACTCAACTGCAGTTAAACTCACCATACCAGGAAGTAACACCCAAGCTACATGTACAACCAACAACCATATTTCCTGGATACATCTAGCCAATGCCATGGCAGTTGACATTAATGTGGTATTATCCAATAATATCCAAAGAAAATACTGAATGCATATGCTTCAACGCAGTGTAAAGTGAATGACAAAATTAATTAATTACCAACACACCTGCTGTATTTATCAAACAAACGCAGCATGTTAGAGTCCCCGTTTACATTTCATTTTAGCGAGCAAGGTGCACCTCTCTCCTTGTTGGATATGCATTAAAGGCTTGTGCCTATAATAGGAAAAGACATGATTATGTATTCCATTGGATTTACCTGGGTTACAAAATTTGTGACTGTCAGTTTCACGCAAAAAAAAACTGTAAACATAACGCAAATGAGATTTACAAGAGAAACAAGGAAGGTTGTAGGTGTAGGTTGTAGGAAGGTGGTAGAGATGAAAACATTGTGCATTTATAACTAAACCCAATGTCTGATTAATGTAACGCAAGCAAACAGTGGACAGGGAGTTTTGGTTTCTGTTCATCCAACTTGAATTTAAACTAAACAATCAACAATTGTGGTGGTGTGAGAGTATTTTGTGCTTCTTTGATATGTTTTATCACTTCATCTCCTTTTCGTTTCCCATGAACTTGTGTACTGTATATTGCCCCCTAATGTATCATGGCAATCCATCCATTGTTGAGACATTTCACTCTGAACTACAAATGTCAACCGTGTGTGGCATTAAGAGCAAAAGTCAGGGGATCATCCAGTGTTGCCGACTATTTTCAATCAAAAGTAGATAAAACTTGCTTGAAAAGTCGCTAAATTGCTAGATAATTGATCTCCTGTTACCCCAAGATGAAAAGTCAGGGGATCATTAAAGTCATTTGGATTTATCCCCTAGGCATCATGGATATTTGTACCAAATTTCAGTGTGGCTAAATAAGATGCAACTTCAAGCAGAGCTTCAGAGCGTCTGCATAGAGAAACACTGAAGCAGTAGGGGTGGGGGGGGGGGGGGGGAAATCAATACAGCATAGCATTGCAATATTTTCCGTGGCAATACTGTATTTATGCACAGATGCTAAGTATCGATATTTTATCATATACAGTATGTCTTGGTCAGTTTATAATCAGTTGAAGTGAGAGAAACAAAAAGAGGAATGTATCTTTTTAGATAAAACAGATGTTGACAAAGATTCCTTTTGGAGACCTCATTTGAAATTGGGAAACATTTAAAGTAGGAAAAAAAGGTAATAATCGCAATATATTGCAGAATAATGCAATATGCTTAAAACCGCAATAATACCGTATTGTGACATAAGTATTGTAACAATATTGTATGGTTAGGCCTCTGGTGATTCCCACCCCTAAGAATCGGTGCCTTTAGTTGTAAATCCATAAATGTTTGTAACCATCATTGACATGGACAGTGAAGAAACAAATGTATCACCTACCATTGCAATCTTTTGTCTTCATAAATTAATACTAACTTTTGAAGACACATTTTAAACCTACAGGAGGCGAGTATGTGATGCTTAAATTTTGGGTGGAGATTATTAGATGTCAGATGTTGACTGTAAACGAATAAACAAAAAAAAGGTATTAAAAATGGGAAAATCTTATCTTCTACATTTCTTTAACAGGAAGTCTATCAATAATGTTGTTCTTGAATGCTATGTTTAAGTTATGAATGTGATTTAGTAAATAAAGGGTGAGCAGTGAGGATCTCCAAACAGCACCTGACCCCAGCAAATGTTGGTTTCATAACTACATTGTAGAAATGGCATTGTTACGATGTTCATGATGCTTCAGCTGCCTCAATGCATTTTACAAAGTCGGCAGAACGCCTGACCTTTATCCATGGTTTTGCAAAAAAACGTTTCACACATTACTTCTCAGACTGTTTGATGTCATGATGCCTGCTCAACACAACTTGCTAGTTTACCCCTTATTCCAATAAGAAAAAGAACATTGGCCTAGTTTTAAAGATAGGTCTATAAATCACCTCACACTGAAGCACCTCCTTGACTTCCTAACTTCTTTCCAAAAAATACATCTTCCCTTTTTTTCAAACTTGTAACAGCTATATTTTAACTTTTACACTCCTGTATTCTCTTACATCTCCATCAAGCAAACTACTTCTACACAACATTGTTCAGCTACTTCATTTATGCTACCACTTCCAACATGCACAAACTCCTCAAAATGATTACTACATAAACCCCAACATAGGTGATGCTGTTCTACATATTCCAAATGTTGTTTTTAATGAAAAGTTGTGCAGCACCAACAAACTCTGGTCAGCTACTTAATTTTGGTCACTCTAAACAGAACTGGTATCCATGGAGCTGGTAGTAGGAAAAAACTCAATTGACTGTTTGACCATGTCTGCCAACACATTGGTACTAACCAAAATAATCCACATGTTGTGAGCGATAAACCAGTAATCTGAAAATGAATCAACCAACAGCGACAACGGGGTAAATGGGCAGGCAGGTTACACATCAAACCAACAATCCACGTGGAATAAACTGCAATTTTTGATTTAGTAGTCAAATTTAAAAACAAAAGTAGCCTTCAATATTGATTTTTATCACACTTAGCTGCTTGTGGTTACTTAACAATATGACTGTGGCAAATATGAATGCGGCTTAAAACAAACAGGTTTTGCAGCTAAGTATGTAAAATGAAGTGTTACCCAACTGAAAGAAAAATAATGAATAGAGCTGAAAATATGTCTTCAGCTTTATTATGTTGTACTAAATTGTGAACGAAAAACAAGAGAAGTAAATTAAACTGTCATTAGCCAAAAACATAAGAACACAAGGGGGTGGGGATGTCTTAATAGGGACTTATTAATATGTCAGATTTAGTCCATGGACATCCTTTTTAGGAACACTGTGTTAACCTTTTCCAGATTGAATGTGTTTCCTGGATAAAGAGCAATAATAATAAAAAATAGCAGGGCTCACTGTAATATAACAGTTTGTAGTTTCTGCTTCTCACTTGTTTAATATATTGTTTTCTAACAGATGTTCTGCTTGAATAATCATACATTGTCTGTCAGTGTTGTGAGCAGATAATGTTATCTACTTTAACACTCAAGAGAGGATCCCCACGTTTTTCTTTAGATAGCCATTTTTTTGTAGCATGTTTAAAATGTGTACGTTACTTTAAAAAGGGGGGGTGATTATTTAGTCTAACTAAATTTGTTTGTCCTTGGAAGTCAGCAGACATTCGCAGCATGAACTGAAACATATGACACCATGTCAGCAAAACAAAGGCTAGAATGACAGCAGCTTCAGTGCCCTGATTCAGTGAAGCCGATGTGAAATGCAAGCTTCATGCAAATTCTGGCGCCGGTTCCAGAGTGATGTTGCACACGAGGGCATCATGACCTTACTGCCACCCTTTTGGGCAACTTTTACGCCCTCAAACTAGCGTGGTCATAATTTCACAAATTCGCAGAATCAATCGTGGAAGAAGCTCACATTGACTTGTTTACACCACTCGGCTCGATACAAATAAACTGGTGTCTCATCTTAAGTGCCAAACAGCTTACGAAACAGTCACACCGCTGTAAAGGCTGTGATGCCAAAATGTATTTTGGCATGAATGCGCACCTTCAGAACCATCACTCCGTCTGTAGCTATTCACCATGTTGGTCCGCTCAGCGCCGAGCCGCTGTCACTTTACCACGACTTTCAACTCGGCGACAGACTGAGGAGTTCAGCCCGTAAATTATACATTATCCATTTACAGCAGTGAAGAATTATTTTAAAGTAGGCTACAATTAGAAGCGACACAAAGTATAAGCATACATTAACCCACCTTGTCTTCGCAAAGCATGAGAAGGGTTAGTTTCGCCTGTTAAAGGGCTTAGTACACCTCTTTTTACAAACGCGACGCCCTCCCCTTTACTTCCTAATTCCATTATTCGTCAATATTACAGAGCATTTTCCATGGGCATGGTGTTACACTACCTCGTAAAGGTCTCCTGAAGCCATTCTGGGGTGCGGACTCCGGCAGCGCGGCGTTCTTGCCTGCCTTGTTGGCTTTTTTCTGGACCCTACTCTCTCGGTGTTTCGGCGAAAGCCCCGATAGACGGGAATTAGCGAGCAGCCGTGTTATTCTGAGCTATCCGCAGTAGCAGATCAGCAGACAGTGTCAATCGAGCACGGCGCTCTGCGATGGATCGTTCAACACTTAAAACAAACAACCATCGGGGCGGTGCTGTTTACCCAGACTCAAGTGGAGGACTGGAAATTTCAGTCCCCAGTTAAGAATTCACAGCCTGATGGTCTGCATGCGCCCTCTGTTGCAATCCAACTACTCAACGGGAGATATTATGCTAGATGCCTTGTGTTCAGAGACACCAGCTGAGACACTTCCCTTTCCATGACCCACTCTCTACCTGTTCACTTTACCATCAACGGAAGACCTGATTTAACCTTAAATTAGAGCAATTAGTACAACCATGAATAATTCAATGGAACTATTATTTCTACAACTACTAGCTTAATGAATGATGACTTGCTTGAAGCTGCAAAACTTGTTCATGCATACTGACCTATGTGTCACCACAACATTGCCATCATTTTGACGCTATCCTGTTTATATAGGCGGGGAAAAAATGTATTAATCATTAAAAATAAACAGTGTATGATGAAAAAAGTATATGATTGATAAATGTATATATGCTACATTTTTTCCATTTTACATCACCCTGTTGCACCTTTTCCAGTGACCTCATCCAGCAGGGCTGCTAATCATCACAACATAATATCAGTGTTGTACTCCACAGCTTTATGGTAGCCTAGGCTATATGGTAAAGATCAATGTGGTAAGTCACCAAGTCAATTAGGATGTCATCACGACATGTAGGCTACAAATCCTCAAACCTTTTCATGCTTGACAAAATGCTAGATATTGTCGCAACAAAGTTGTACACATTTATGAATTCTATCTGTGTGTGTGTTTGTGTGTGTGCAGGGGCGTAGCACAACATTCTTGGTCCCTCCCCGAATCCATATTCATTCTAGCATCTTTTTGGGCCCTGGGTACTCAGTCCCTTTATAACTCCCTTTGCAACTCTACTGAAGAGATCAAGAAATCTGAGTTCACTTTTCAAGATGGCCCTAAGACTCATCACAGCATGCTTTCACCTGTGAGGCAGTTGTCAGGTGATGAATACAATGAAGCTATGTCGGTGATGAGGCATTCAGTTGACGCAACACTTGTCAAGAACAAAAAATGAAGGCAACATTTCAGAAAAGACAAAATGTTGTTCAAGACCCAGTCACAGCTTTTACTGCCCTAGACCTTTTTCCAAGAATTCTTAACACACAGTCTTGGTAAGAAAATGTGACTTTTCACGTCATATTTTGTTTTTGACCAAGATCCAAGATCGACCAAGACTTCACTATGCTCTTTGAGAGGAAGTGTCTGGTAAATTTCTTGCAACGTAGCCAACATTCTTCAGTCTGCGGATAACTGCAGAGAGTAAAAACCTTCCTCAAACGGAATTTGACTGTGCTTCTTAAAGGGCATTCACTGTATTCCCTGCTAACCCAATGTAATGTATCATTGGATAACACATGTGATTTTAATGTTTTGGCTGCTTTACTCAATGTCTCATGTACGTGGTAACCATCATTTTGAGTTTTTGGATTATTTTGCCTCCATAACATGTTTTCTTTCACACTGTTGGGGGTAAAAAAAAACACATAAAAAAAATATACATTTAGATGTTTATTTTACACACACTTTGTTCATTTGCGCCTGTAATTTTATCCTAAATTCACCAACGTTGGCATTGGATAATGCCTTGTTTGCATATTTAAACACACAATTCAGAAAATTGCAATTGTGTTTATTGTTCTGTAGAATGGGACTCTGAGGTGGCCGCCATTTTTATTGCTGCTTTACCTGTTGTCTCCAACATCCAGGGGCAAGAAGTCTGCAAAATTTAATGCAACGGATGCTGCTGGCCGCCTGATGAAGTTTCTCAAGGTATGTTCTAAGAATTGTATTTGAAGCATATTTCCCTGACAGTAATCATTGGCTGAGAGTAATTCTGAAGTGGCATGGAGGCCCTACACGTGTTGCAGGTATTTTTTTTACTTTTCTTGCAGGGTGGGTGTTACAACACAGAGCTTTCAGAGTCTGTAAATTTAAAACCATCACAAAAACACTAGCAAAGAGATATCACAATGAGATGGCTTTTCATTTTGAGAACCTTTATTTTAAAAGATTTCAATTTGGCCCCATTACTGAAGTCTTGGTCAGCAGTTTGAAGGGCAGTGAGGCGCAGAGTGAAACTTTTGATTTGTCTTCTGTTGTTCCCGCAACTTCCTCCGTTCCTGGTTGTCCACAGTGGCTGTAAAAAGAAGATTGTCCACATTTTACACACTTAGTGTAAATTTTGTTACACCAATTAGTGTTACTAAATTAGAGTCCAGTGTAGTCCGGTTGACATTAGTGGAGTAATAACACTACTCCGTGTTAGCCAGTGTTGTTTTTCAACTCGGTGTAGGGTTGAGTCAACTCCAGATGAGTGTAAAAATATCAACACTTTTAAAAGTGTTAATTTAACACTGAAAAAAGGGGACGCATATTGAGACTTTTCTAGTGTTAAATTTAACACTCAGAGTTAATTTAACACTGGTGATTTTGTTGTGTGACTTTGGAATTTTGTGGTTCAAACTGAAATGTTGAGAAATAAAGAGTAATAAAGTAGATCATCATGAGTAGACTTACTTTGTCTTTTTCCTTGTATTAAGTTCCCCTTGTAAGAAATTATTACTACTACTAGTTTATCTGGAGTATTCAGATTTTTTATGCCACGCACAATATAAAAATATGAATAATTTAAAACGATTAGGATGATGATTATGCAGTGTGAAAACCCATTAACAAGTATTCTTATTTTTCATTGACTTTCTTACCGTCATTCATTCTTTCTTTTAAAATTTGTAGTTTTCCCATTTAATGTGTCTATGTGGGTGTCTTTTTGTATATGTGTTGCATGTTTCATGTGTCTTTATATGTGTTGTTGTGCTATGGAAAATTAAAAGAAGATGTGTAGAAATGATTATACTTAAGGGACAATATAAAGACTATATCATCTATCTATCTATCTATCTATCTATCTAATCTATCTATCTATCTATCTATCTAGCTAGCTAGCTAGCTAGCTATCTATCTAGCTATTTATCTATCTAGCTATTTATCTATCTAGCTATCTAGCTAGCTAGCTATCTAGCTATCTAGCTATCTATTTATGTGTTGACCATACATGCCTCTGCACATTGACCACAAAATCAACAGACTGACGAAAATCACACTTCTAAGACATCACTGTAAGGTATTCTGCTATTAAATTAGTTCTAGGTGCTCTAGGAGGCGGAGCATGTGTATGAAAACATATTCTGGCTGCTTCACATTATTGATACTGATGTCTGGGGTAAGGAGCTCAGTGCAGATGATGAGCAACTGTTCTCCAGGCTACACTACATTTGGAACTTAACTGTTCCTGTGAGTGGGCTGCAAAGTAAAAACATTGCACTGCACTGTTTTAATAAAAGGAAATACCACTGTAAAAACTATTCCTGAAGAAAATGAGCACATTATGTTTTTTGAAAAGATGAACAAGCAAGGCCTTTATTCAATATTCATGTAAATTGTGCTTGGTTGAAAGGATTTGAAATAGTGGCCAAAATAACTTTTGGCATAATAGGAAAATGTTGGAAGTTCAAAGGCATGCTGGGCCTAAATAAGTAGCTGGAGTTGTTAAACCTTTTTTTGTGATCAAATTCTTTTCAGAAAACCTAATTTAGTAAACATAATATTCACAAACAGTTACAACCAACACGCTGGTACATAGGAACGTGTCCCAGGGCTACAAAAACACGGAGAGTAAAAACAGGAGGGAGGGAGAGAGACAAAACAACACATGCAGAAACAGACAGATGCAAACAGACACACACAGACAGACACAAGACAAGGGACCAATCACACAGGCAAACAAAAGAAAAGGCTACAGCATTGACCTCAAGGACTCACAATGCTGTGCCAAGTCTCCAAAGTCTTCCCTGGGGCTCCACCCACACAAGCTGTAGAGTTCCATGTATGTGACATCCAAAAAAGATTGTTCTGTATGAACATTAATTGTACAAAGAATTAGACATAGCTTCTAGAGATTTGTGCATAGGGTTGTAAAACATGTTCTCATGTTGTGAATAAGGGTTTGAAATTAAGCCTAGTCATTAGGGTCCATTTCCCGAGGAACATTAATTCCCTCTGCTCACTTTTAAGGCAAAGGCTAAATAATAATACATTGTATTTATATTGTGCTTTACATGGTAGGCTAAATAATAATACATTTTATTTATATAGTGCTTTACATGGTAGGCTGGTCAAGGACACTTTACAGTAAAACCAGCACATTTATCACATAAAAACAGAAACATGAAACTAGCATATTTAAAGCAATTAAAACATAGTGTAGCCTACAACTTTGTAAAAATGTGGAGTGACTATAGGCTAAGTAGATATTTTTACACCCTTACACATTCAGTTGGTCTGCTATAGACTGTTGGGCTTTTTCTCTCCGTTTGAGCCGTATTTCCCTTTTTGCATATTACTCCCCTCCTCGTTACTTTCCATTAGAAGCTGCTGCTCATTGGGTGAAACATATGGAGCATGCGTCTTCTCAATTTTGCGTCAGTAAATCTGTGATCGATACCGTGGTCTATTTGAGAAAGCCGTGAACGTGCACTTATCCTAGCTATCTCCACCTGGCTTGACATAGCTCCACCTGTTCATCCTGGCTTGGCAAGGATCCCTGTACGAACAGATACGTCATTATGTGGCTTCCAGCATAAAGTGGTAAAATATTGAAGTTGGAACCATATAAAAACAACTATTTGACAAATTTGGACCAGGAGTTACACCTTAAGCCACCATCTCTGTCCAGCCAATCGCATGACTCCTGGAGTTGTTAAACCTAAAAATGTGCTTTAGAATATATTAACATTACCAAAAGTAATTGAGTGGTCTTGTCTGTAGTGCTAGAAATAATTGCTTGCTGTTTGGTTCAGTTTTAAGATTAAGGCTGGAGCAGGGTTGGGTTAGAGAAAAGGCTGGGGTTAGGCATTTAGTTGAAATGGTTAAATGCTAGGGAATGCATTATGTCAATTAAGGTCTTCAAAAGTAAATCAATTCCAACGTGTGTGTCTGTGTGTAAACATAGACAGGTTTCCTGTGATCCTGTGACACCATTTATTGTGACTAGCGAAGCATCTTTTACAGTGCACATTATGTGGCGGGCCCCTTATAAATCTTTCTTTGAAAGCTATTGTAGACTTTCCCTTGTGTTTTCTTAAGCTGAGGACGAAAATATTCTTGAATGGAAGGAAAAAGAAACACAGGACTTTTATTAATGAAGTCACAATGAAATGGCGAAACAGGAAGTGTTTGCTGGAGATTTCAGTCTCAGTATCAAGAGACAGTTAGTTGCTTTCTTCTTGCCAGCTATATATCATAAAAGAACAGTTGGATTGAAATGCTAAATTTTGTCGTATTTTGTTTGTAGTTGACAAATTATACTTTCTGATCATGAAACAAGAGAACACTTGTTTGTATCATAATTTTAGGATCCAATTTCAAAGAAAAAAGGCAATTCCTGCACATCACCTCTGCATTTATTTATTTAAAATAAGTCCATGTTTGGGTCCACACGACCTTTCCTCAAGACGTAAAACATTTAAAGGTACCCTTCAAAGTTTTTGACCAATAGTAGCGCTGTGGAGCAAAGTTTTAATGAGCAGGTCCCCCTGTTTTGTTTGTATCTTGTGGACAAGGATGCATAGTACATACAATAATAGAAACTTGGTTAATCCTAGGGACAAATCATGGTCATATTAGAAGAAACCAACGTTGACTGTTGTACAGCCAGGCTAACAGACAGGATTTATTAATCCTGCAGCCTTTTCTGTTCACTCAGCAGTGGTTGGAATAAAAATACAACAGGTGCCTGTTGCTGTTCAGTGAAGCACTGTTATTATTTAAAGTTGTGACCATTATTTATTTTATAATTATTCATTTGGGATTGTTACTGTTATAATGCTGTATGAAAACTGCTTGTTGTTAGAAGTTTGGTTAATATGTTATGGCAGTTGTTGAGATAATTAGAAAAGGCTGACACAGTTGCAAATGTGTTTTAAATTAAGTCAGTGATGAAGGACAATATATAAAGTGCTGTACACGTGTTAGTGGTTATAACAACGTCAGACTGGTCAGAGACCAATGTACCTTTAATTTTTTTTGGGATTTATTTTAGTATTCTTTAACAAAGGACCATGTATGTTCCTGGTCCATGTGCATTTAATTCTTAACATACAATTTGTGTTCTCTCCCGTGAACTGGGACTATAATTTGGGGGGATTGAACAATTATTATAGGTTTTTATAATTGTACAATCCTCCCTAATTATAGTCTTAGTTCAGTGGACCAGTAACTATATAGTTGAGGGAAATGTACATACTGTACATTTATGAAACAACAGGGAGAGGACACCTCCATGGGTTTTGATCTTATATTCTGCTGGTGGGAAATGACTGATGAATACACCGTGTAACAGTAACTTACAGTTTTACAGTGTGCATTATATTTGTCACGTAATTATCTTTATAGTTTGTAGATTTCAGAGTCCAATTTCTTTTTGTCTTTATTTCGTACATTATGTCCAAAGATAGCATATAATATGCAAAGAAGGTAACTGCCTCTGTAAAAGAAAAAAGAAAAAAAAAACAGTACAAAAAAAGTGTGGCAGAAGTGGACCGAATGAATGATATATCTAAAAATATACGTTTACGAACTACTGCATTTAAACAAAACCATTCAAGGAGTTAGAATAATTATTTACTCAAACAAACTGTTGCACACTTTGCCTGAAAAGCAAGCAGTGGGAGTAAATATGTTACTCAGGTAATTTAAATTTTAGTCCATATGAGAGAGAGGGATATTTACACATCACTTTCTAGCATTCATGGTAAATTTCCTACGTAACATTAGGCTGTCTTCTGCTCACTTTTAAGGCAAAGAGAACAACTGCTCATTTGCGCAAATAATAAGCCAAACTCTATTTATAAACTACATTGTTAGGCTACTTACACATGTCATAATTCCATATCAAGCTGCTGCTCACTCTACGTAAAGAGTACACAATGCTTATTCTACATTTTAGCATAAGTAAATATGGGATTGACCTCATGGTCTGTTAAAGGAAGCCATGAACGCACATCTATCCAAATTACTTCAGCCTGGCTCGACCTATTCGCTCCTCCTCAGCCTGGCTTGGCCTTCGTGAAACAGGATGCACAGATTAGACTAGGGCAAGCCTCTTTTTATCGGTTGTGCTGGATTTATAAATTCTACTTTTGTGCATTACCCCCTTTGTTCTCCTTCTCCATAAACAATATGAAATCAAGGAGAGGGTTAACTTTTCCTCCTACAGATTTAGAGTCGGTTCTTGCACCAAAGCTAATCAACTTCACTCTCTCACTTGCTCTACCACACACTCCCCATCCACACAAACATGCCGGCCCTACTATTAGACCGACACACAAACTTTAGGCAGAAAGCTCTGCATGGAGCCTCCGCAGAACTATAAATCCTGCATTAAATCTTGAGAAAAAAACATCCTCAGTGAATCCCAGGGCTAATATTGTTGTTTTGACATCCTCCTTCTAAATAACTCCCTCCAGATGGACTACCACCACTCTGGCCTCAGACAATCCACACTGCAAGCTCTGTGCTCTTAGCTGTCACTGTAGTGCTTCACATTGCTACAGCTGCTTGTCTCTCACATGTTATCTTCTTTAAATTCTCTTGCCACCAAGGAGGACATCTGGATACATGTGGTTTACCTCCCATGTTGCTTACCATTTTCTTTAGGTGGTGTAAGAGGTTCTCTGTATTTTCTGTGCACACTGTTCAGCAACCTAACACTCATTCTTGGGTGTGCCCGCTTAACTGTTTGCATGCAATGTTGATTTTATCATCACTGACCAACAATCATATAATGCCAATCACAGTATGAATGTTATACTACACATTTCCACTCAGAAACATGAACTGAACCAGTGCCTTCCAATGGGTGTCAAATGGCATACCCAACGTCCCTATCAACAACAACTGTACTGTATGCTTTTGTTGCGCCTACCAGCATTTTGCTGTTTACTTCCTTCAAAGCAATCCTGGCAATCGGTCCTGAAATGTCCCAGTTAGCTTAAATGCCATAAACATTCTCTGTGAATCTTTAAAATCATTCACCGACAGAAACCAAGCTGGCCTGCCTTATTGCACGATCCAAATTTTCTTCAAAAGTTACTATTTTCAGCGAGTAGCCTGCTGGCTCAAAGTCTGTTGTTTCCCGTAACTAAGGGATTTTGAGAGCGGCAACACACAGAGAGTAAAAGTTGAGGGGCAAAGCCTGACAACACGCCAGATGTCAGGCCTTGTCCTGGAAATGTACTTCCATTGATCCAGACTAACCACTTCAAGAATGTTTGGGGAAGAGCCGTCAAGCATTTCTTGGGTATTTACGGTGTTGATGATGTCATCACTGACATCACTGGACTGAGCAACTGATGAGGAGCACAAAGTGTGTGTAGCTGTGTGGAGATTTTTGTATTGTTAGAAATGTTTTATAAGCCCAAATCTGGGAAATATTGGTGTGGTCCAGGGTAGATTAGGCTTAGTAGAGATGAGCCAGGCCTGTGCAGAATCGATCATCAATTGACTCCCGTTACATGCCAGTTACCCGTATTTTCCACGTCTTTGCTATGTTCCGTAAGCGAATTGAGTGCGCAAGCTAGCGTTAGCTAACTAGCGGCCAGCCCGCTTCTAAATTAGTACGTTTTAATTATCTTAACACTTTTTAACAGTCAAACTGAAACACTGGCGGTGAGCTCCAGGTCCTGCAGCCGTAGACAATGGTCATTGTGGCTCGGCCAGCATAGAAACATTGCTTGAAAGCTTTGCTGCCGACCTTGACCTGATCTGATCAGAGCTCCAGCGGGACATGGAGAGCTCCACACCAGGTAGAGGCAGCACATCCACCCGGCCATGACGAGAACTTGTTTTGCTGATGTTGCGGCCACATGTTGCTTCCTTGCCAAAAAAATTGCTAAAATTGCCTCTTGGGCAGCAGTAATAATTTCTGCTGAATAATGCATCTCTTAACTCTCATTGCAGCCAAAAATTGCATCTAGGTAGCAAGGAAATGATAGTAAAACGTTGATGTCTCTAAAACGTTCTTGAATTATAATCATCATTGATGAACATGACAAAGAAATGTATATGGCCTAGCTTTTAAACAGTAGCTGCTTTGCCTTATAAAATCATTATTTTCCCTTGTGGATGCAAGTCTCGGCAGGGATGCAGAACTTGGCACGTGTTATACCCACTGATGGCGGTCCGTCTGCAGCTGCAGGACCTGGACCTCACCGCCAGTGTTTCAGTTTGACTGTTAAAAAGTGTTAGTATAAATAAAATGTATTTATTTGTTTATAAGCGGGCTGGTTGGTTAGTTCGCTAACGCTAGCTTGCTAATCCACCGACACTAGCAGTGAGCTCCAGGGGGTTTTGTCGCTGCTACCGGCAGAGGGGCTTTCCATGTCCCGCTGGAGATCAGATCAGATCAGGTCGAGGTCGGCAGCTAAGCTTTCTAGCAATGTTTCTACGCTGGCCGGTCCCCAGTGATGACGGTCCATCTGCAGCCACAGGACCTGGAGCTCACCACTAGTGTTTCAGTTTGACTGTTAAAAAGTGTTAAGATAATTAAAAGGTAGTTATTTAGAAGTGGGCTGGCTGCTAGTTAGCTAACGTTAGTTGCCACCCTCAACTAAGACAGCGCATCTATGCCGGTGACAATGGTATAATGATTCAGATTATTGACTTTGAAGACAAAATGGTGCTCACCCGATTGGCCAGTAGGAACGTGGTCTCGTCCGTGACATTAGTTTCACAGCGAGAGAAAAATCCTGAGACAAGAGCAAGAAATTGTATCGAGAGCAAAGATTTAGGTTTTGAGAGCCAGAAGCAAAATGTTTTGAGAGACAGACAATTTTTCACTGATAGCAAAAAATATATATTTGGGAGTTTAAAAAAGTACTTTGAGAGAGATTATTTTATATCAGAAATAATTTTAAAAATTTCAAATTTATGTGTAAATTTCTTTTGCCATTGGTATGAAAACTTTTTTTCTCAAATATTTTTTTCTCTCTCATAAAATGCTTTTTTGCTATCAGTGTGATATCTTTTTCTCTCAAACATTTTTTTATAAAGAAACGCCAGAAAATAGAAGGCATGGAGTTTAACTGTTAGGAGTGCCTGAAGTGGAAACTAGCTTAATTAACATTGGCTCTGTTCTACTTGAAGGAACACGTCACTGTCTGTCTCCACCAGCTGTAGTTAGGTGGGCCAACGCATTTTTGTTTCAGTGCATGCATTGTTTTAATTTGGTGCAACACCGGCAGCGCCGCCGCTAGTTAGCTTAGTATAGTGAAAAGAATCCTATGTTGCCGGTTAGCATGTTGTGAGTAAAAGTAAGCCAACAAAAAAAAAACTAATTACTTCCTGTGGTCTGCATATTCACAACAAGGACAAATAGCAATGCTTTTTAAGACAATTTCCTAGGCAGATATTGACTTGGGACAGTGCTTTGGCTGTGCTTCCACCCAATATAGTCCCAAATCAATATCTGCCAAGGAAATTGTCTAGTCTTAATCTGCACTTTTAGTCACAACCTACTAAGAGGCAACATAGGATGCCATTCACTACGCTAAACTAGCGGCGCTGCTGCCGGTGTTGCAGCAGACTAAAACAATGCATGCCCTGAGACAAAAAATGCATTGGCCCACCTATTTACAGCTAGGGGAGACTGTGATAAGCCCTACCTACAAACGGTGGCGTATTCCTTTAAGTGTTGCCAATGACAGTCTGACAGCGGGCTGTCTAAACTAACTAAAGCAGCTAAATAGAATTCAGCCATCATTACCATTTTATTCATACCTGTGCTTTTTCTGCTGTGATCAAAATGGCTTACAGGAGAGTTACAGAAATGTCAATCATACATGCACGCTGTCACTGCCCGATGCGAGTCGAGTGCAGATTTGACTCAAGCATGCCTCACTTTGTGGGACAACAAAGGCAGTCAATGTTAGCAATCAAACAATCATAGATGTTTAAAACGTTTTTGAAATGACTGGGAGCTACAAGCTAGCATTTAAACACAACAAAGGCTGTCACTTGAATGGCGTTTCGAGCTAACGTCAGCAATCAAACAATCATAGATAGCTAAAACGTTTTTTAAATGATTTCCATCTTCTGTTTTTGTTTGTAATAAGAACAGTTTATTATTTCATGGATTTCACAAATATCAGTATGACACATTCTGCCGTAAACCGTTTAAATCTGAGCTTGCACAACTCAAATCTGCCCTTGACTCGCATCGAGCAGTGTCACCCACACAGTCAAGAGAAGAGTTTAATTAACCAAGTGAAACCACCTATGAGGGTATACCTTGGGTGTACAGAGTCTCTAAATATGAACCAAACAGAATAATTTATTAACTACAGACCATCTTGCCATGAGATCACACCACGATCATGTGTCCCAGCGCATAGTGAACACAGCTGGAAGGATTATTGGTGCTTCACTCCCCTCCCTGAAGGACATTTACACCTCCCACCTCACCCGCAAGGCGACCACAATTATGAGTGATGCAAGTCACCTCGCTCACAATTTGTTTGATCAACTGCCCTCTGGGAAGAGGTACAGAAGCCTGCGCTCCCGCACCACCAGACTCCCCAACAGCTTCATACACCAGGCTTTTAGGATGCTGAACTCTCTCCCCCCTCTCCCCCCTCCATCCTCAGTTACATAACATCCTGGACTTTGGACCCACAATGGCTGCCTTGCACTACTCCACTTGCACTACTCCACTTGTACACTTGCACACTTTGCAACTTGTTGTTGTTGTCCTGTTGGCCTGAAAACACTTCTGAACACATTTCTGCTGCTCTTACATAACTGGCACAACTATGCTACCACCTGACTTTTGCACTATTATATTGACTGTCTACTGTATGCATAATTGCACATTTTCAACTCAAATTTTGCTGCTCTTATTTTCTTCATTGTATGTACCTTCTTATTTTTACTTTTTATATTGTTTACTTGAACGTTATGTTTGTCTGTGGACCTAATTGGTAAAATATGTCTTGTCTCCACCAAGGGATAGAGGGAAACGATCTCTTTGTATGTCTTGACATGTGAAGAAATTGACAATAAAGCAGACTTTGACTTTGACTTTGACTTTGAGATGGCAATGAACAATTACGTAGGGGCGTACTGTAATGTGTGTGTTGGTGTGTGTGGGGGGGGACTAAATCATGTGATAGATTGGGTAATGCATAGAATTTTGAACATCTTACACTACATGGTGTTAAAATGTTAAATGTTGTAATTAAAATACTACAACAAGCTACAAAAACTAAAAGCTTTACGCTAATGAACCTTTATCTTGTCAGTCCGATCATCAGACCTAAGTCGACACAGCCCGGATTTGGGTCAAAGTCAGAGTCAGTGCAATTGCAGTATAGCAGTAGACATAGCAGTAGCTGCAGCTAGCTTCTCTGGGTGAAGGCAACAACAAAGACTCTAATCCATAGATAGAGCCATGTCCATGTTTCCACAAATTATCCAATGACTCACCTGCTGCCATAGAGCTAATAAAGGGCAGCTGAATAGAATGTACTGGAATCCGTATTAAAAGAAATACAGACCAAGCGGGGAATTTGTGAAATTCGCTAAATCAAAAAGACAGATTAGCAAGACATTATAGTATTGTAATAATTTAAACGTAAAACAATGGATAACTGTTTAAATTTATAATTTCATATTTTAAGTAACAGCAGTTATAGCCACTGCTGGAAACATCCTAGCCACCACTAATCTACACCCAAAGATCTCCATTCACCTTAATGTATGCAGTGCTCACTGGAGAGTGAATGCAAGTTATTTGTATTTTACCGTCCCTCATGAAGAAGGGCTTCAAGACGTTAGTTTGCTGTCAGCTTATTTGCAACCAGTACACAGGGCTACTGTGGGCTATAGTCAACGCAAAAACAGTAAAGCAGCCAACTTTACTATGTGCTCCCTGCCCTAGCATCTCGCTTTCACCCTCACTTAAAGGCTCCATGGATCATGATGTATTGTAAGAAATGCTCCAGCTGCCCAAACTACAAAGAAACCACCACCCCACTCTCTCCCAGAGGTAGCTGGAGTGACCGATAGGCTTCACGGTTTCTAGCTTATGTCATGTTCACTGACAGAGAAGGGTCTGTCTCGCAGACTACACGCCACGCTACTTCACTACACAACACATATTGGCAATTAACACAAAGCCCAAACAGTGTAATTTTGTTTTATTATAGGCTATATAGAATTTCAATTGACCTTTTTCATGGCAGCCGTTTGTACTTGTCAAACCTGGAAAAAGCACTTGTAAGTTAATTAAGGGCTCAATTTATATCCTTTGCTTTCCACTTCCTGAATTGCTCCGGTGCTGCAGGAAATTCCACCGGATACATGTACTTTCTGTTTCCTTCTGCTTTCTTTGTGTTGGAATTTTAAATTCTGTGGATATAGGAGGACTATTGTTGACTGCTCCTGAGAGCTCTGCAGGGTAAATTGAGACAGCTAGCTGAACTATCTGTCCAATTTGAGTTTTCCCTTGCAAAATTATTTTGCAGCAGCTAAGTGTGGAGTTCAGCACTGCGCATGACGATTGCGACTAGTTTAAAGAAATGCCATTAAACCAGAGCACATTATCCTCCCATCCTTGAATGCTGTGTCGAGTAGCTTAACTCTTGAGCATGCTTTCGAGGGAGGTCTGGCAAAGTGAGACTAATTAAGGGCCCCGCCCTTTGTTGTCCCAGTAAGCAATGCAAGTTTGAAATCATGTATAATTACTAACAGTTATTGTCCTGCTATGATATGTGTAGTGGCAATCTGTCCACAAATAATGCCACTGGGTGAAATCTGAAGCCCTTTCCAACTCTTGCTGTTGCAAATAATGAGGTCCGCTGTCGTCGTACGTTTAATCCTTTATTGTACAAAAAGTGTAGATAAAAGCACATACAAAAAGAATGACTTGAGTGATTAAAAGCCGAGAACGACGAGATCTAAAATCATTACTCTCACACAGCTGAGGTTGAAAAACTGTGTGGCTTCCCAGATCCAGATTCCCCATCCGCCTCACCTGTGATTTCCTTTATAATCTCTAATTGGAACCCACAGACAGGTGTGCCGATGACGTAACAGACAAACCATTCACGCAGACCTACCACACACACGCACACTACACACATAACAAACATATAGCCAAATTGGCCATAACAATATGTCTAAATGTTTGCTGTAAAAAAAAAAAAAAAGATAAGTCCATTGTGACTAACTAGCCTACTTGCGCATATTTTTCACCCTCACCACCACCGGATGGCGCTGTTGCACGCAAGCGTAGTAATGAACGGACGGTCGCACAAGAAAGGGTTTCAGATGGCGCCGCTCGAGGGTAACACATTTCTACATGCTGTAGCTACAGCGTTTAATACATTGTAGGCTATTGTAAAAAGAAAGCAAATGAAGAAACACTGTTTTCCCTCAAGAGGATGGGAAAATCACAGATTTTGAGGACAACTCGGAAGATGACAACAGCGAGGCAGTGGGAGAAAAGTTAGCGTTAGCTTATTTAAAACTGCTATTCTGGAGCTAATGTTGATGTTTGCTAAAGCTAGCACTGCTAGTGACAGCGGTCAAGACTCACCGAGTATGTGCAACCAGCTGAACGTAAAGCTGACGAGCAAGTGCACGTCAGCTTACTTTTTCAAGTTTGCACATAAAGACTGAACTGAATTAACGTTACATGACTGCGCGGAGGAGCAAGGCAAAGAACAACAAAACCTGGTGTAAGGTAAGACAGCTGGTTTTGATACTCTTTATTGCTGGTTTACATGAGCAGTGAATATTTGGGCTCAGTGCTTAGCTAACTTGTAGGTTGGCTATGTGCTAGCGAGTTCAGGTTTGATAAAGTGGCAGACCGAGGGATTTGTATGGAGAGAAGGGCATTTTTATGTTATTCATCAACTGATGTTATTGTGAGTTATTCACTTAGAAGAAGTTTTTGTGTATCATTTGATATTCAACTGCTGCTGATCTAATTTTACAAAGCATGCATTGACGCTGGTGCTTGGATTATGCCTCGTCTTTATATGCCTAATGTATGCCGCAATGTAATATTGCTACATGTTTTTCTGCACCCGACATCTGATATTTGTGTCTTTTTAGCAAACAGTATTGTCTACCAGTGTAACAGTTTTTTGGGGTCTGTTTGTTGGCCCACAGGCCTCCATATTACTCTCTTGTTGAAGTGGCCATACATTACAGAAACTGGAGGTTGTCTCCCATGTGTGCATGATCTTCACTAATCTATTGTTTGTGAAGTCAGTTTTCTCCCATTTACATTGATGCAAGATTGATTTATGCAGGTTTGTTTCTGCTGCTGTAGGCTGTATGGTTAATCTCTAAAGTGAGATCTTTAGAATCCAGCTGTTTAAGTGTCATTTTCTGAATTATGTGTCTATTTAGTCAGATCTTCAAATGACTGATTTGATTTGGTGTATGCAAATCGCTGCATTGTACTGAGTTATATTTTCACATTTAGCTATTTTCTCTAATCCTTCTAAACTTTATTTTTGATGACACCACATTCTTGCAAACAAATTTCTAAAGGAGCTTTGATTTCTAAATTTCTGAAAAAGGATCTGAATCACAAACTAAATTAAACAAGAACAAATGCTTTAAATTGCTGTCAGAACCCTTTAAACTAGGCAAGGCCAGCGCAAATGTCCGTGGATTCCAGGCTAAGGTGCAGGTCAGCCAAAACTAAGTGTTAACTTAAAGGAAATGCTCATATTTATTTATCTTTTTTTATTGTTTACTCTTTGAAAGTCCCAATCTTACTAATCTCTGTTACTAATGCAGAAAAAAAAAATCACTTTTATCCACACGTCCCCTACTGACTACAAGTATCCTCTCTGGACAGAAATAGCATCCTTTTGTTTGTGAAAACGCACCCTCAAAGCACAATGCCACCTGAAATGATTACAGGGTGGTTCTATTTTTAAATATTTTATTTCAGTTTACATTTTGCTTATGTATAAGATTAGAATTTTGGTTAAAACAGTGCATTTTCAGTTACAGAATTCATCCCTTCTAATTTTGTGATTTGTAAGTCATAACACAGATTGGCTTCTAGAAGGTGAGCAGCCTACATTACCTTGTGGTTTCAATTATGGTTGGTATTAAGAGAGTGGAGAACCAGAGAAAACACAGCCCAGGACAAGTTTTGCCTTCAGTTCTGTAACTAAATGTCACTGTTCTTGCTTGGTCTATCAAAACATGATGACTATGCATTTATATATTGTAACTTCAAGCTGAATGAATGTGAAATGTGGTCAAAAATATATGTTGCGCCTTGTTTGCTTGAATTCAGCTATAGTATTTACATTGTGTTTTAGACAGTCTTGATGCTGTGAAGCTAATTGTGTCTACTGACACAATCAGAACCATGGAGAGGGCCAAAATATAAGAAATCCCCCAATTTTGCACTTAACAGTACTCTGTAGAAATGCGACGAGATCTCGCATTATCAAAACAAGGCAATATTTCTTGTTGAGGTAAAAAGTTGTCTTGCGATCTCAGTACACAAGTGCAGAGCATAAGCAATCATGACGGAGTCTGGCTTTGATCTTTAAATTAGCACAGAAGATCCCCCGAACGTTCTCCAAAATTGACTCCATTAACTTTTGCAGAGCGGTAGGTACTGCCGCTCTCCCTCTCTTTCTCGCTCGAGACCCCCATCTACACGCAGTTCAGTGTGGCGGCTGGCTTGTCTTTTTTAACCCCTGTGTTGTCGTGTGTGTCACGTGGACTTGTTTAGTTTGTTTAATGCACTCAAGTGCAGAATGGGTCTCGGGACCCGGAAGGTTCAGGCCACGGATAGCAGAAAAATACGATTGACTACAGGAGGGTCTAGGGGAGCTGAAGGACAAGATAATGTTAGGGAAATGACATCACATAGAACGCAAAGGTCACCGGGGACCCTATGGTCATGAAGGCTGGGTCATGACCGAAAGAACGAGATCCAGGGTACAAGTGGCCGAAATGGGTTTCCTCAGGAAGGTGGCTGGCGTCTCCCTTAGAGATAGGGTGAGAAGCACAGTGATCCGTGAGGAGCTCGGAGTAGAGCTGCTGCTACTTCTCGTTGAAAGGAGTCAGTTGAACTGGTTCGGGCATCTGGTAAGGATGCCATCTGGGCGCCTCCCTAGGGAGGTGTTACAGGTACGTCCAGCTGGGAGGAGGCCTCAGGGAAGACCTAGGACTAGGTGGAGAGAATAGATCTCCAACCTGGCCTGGGAACGCCTCGGGATCCCCCAGTTGGAGCTGGTTAATGTGGCTCGGGAAAGGGAAGTTTGGGGTCCCCTGCTGGAGAAAAAAAATGGATAAGCGTGTGAAGATGGATGGATGGAGGATGTTTTCCCTAAGTGTTTATATTCATCTTTAGGCATGAAAAAAAATAGTTGAACTTTATTTTAAACAAGCATTTTTCAAGGAGTTTTTCACATCAATGCAATGCAAAATTTGCGTTGACCTTAACTGTATATTTTGTATATTTTTTGTTTTCTTCCAGCAGACAATCGATACTTGGACAATTCCACAACTGTATTACCTTTTAGGTGTTAATTGATGTTAAACAGTTTTTTTTTTTAAGGGTCTCCTACTATAGAAGGATTGGCAGGATTTTCCTGAGTTGTTCTGTGTATGTTTGTCTGTCTGTCGGCCATCTTGGATTTGTGAAATTTGTGTAGCACTTACAGCACCTGGCCAGTGTGTGGCAGTGAATGGAATGATAGACCAGTGTCCATGGTGTTGGCTTATGTGCAATTAAACCATCAAAACACATGCATATGCACGGGAATGCCATTTGAGTAGCTGTCCACTGTAGTGACCACTATGCGTGAAAGGGTTAAAATAAGTCGGGAAGCAGACAGCAAAGCCAAACTTTACTTTTAATGATATGAAATAGAGAGAAATGTTCTCCCCTAATCTTAAAATGGTCATAAATCGATACTAGAGGAGCTACTTCCTTGTTGACTGCTGCAATAAATGAAATGTAGAGAAGGAGAAAAGAGCACCTGTCGCCACAAAATCATCTGAGTGTTTTGATGGTTATTTATTTGTGCTTTAGAATATAATCACTGTGAAATGTGACCATAAGTCAGGCTGAGCAGTGTATGCTTGAAGAAAAAAATGGTCTCTGTTTGCACTTTGATTATTGAGAGTACTACTTTGTTTGGAGTTTACGCTTAATGAAATAACAATACAAAAAAACATAGTCAATCATTTTTGTTATTTTTGACTGTTTTTCTTTTTAATTTGAGGAAAGTAGTTTAGTTAGGTCACACACAATTTCAATTAGAAGTTAGAAGCTGACGCAGTTATTAGGTCTGACGGGGTTAGTTATACAGGAGAGCAGAGTGTCTCGTCACACCCCTCGTACCCCTAGATTGTTTTTCTATACAGAATGTCTGTCTGGAAGTTGCTTGTCAGTAGTGATAGACCGATTTTATCAGCCAGACGATGTTTTCCTTTTTACGTGTATTGACAATGGCCGATACGCGGCTGCTGCATTTGCCGATAGATTTTCCCTGGCATTATTTAAAGACCGGCGTCCACAGGCAGCTCTGTGTTGCTGGGGACGCTGCAGTTCACGTGCAGACCGAGTACTGCCCCTCCACCACTAGCACCATGGCAGTCTTAAATTACAAATCTGGCACTTTATTTCAATGGCTACTTTTCAGTTTTATTGTTTTCTTAAATTATTTAAATGTGCTGAAAAGGGACATTTTATGATGACCTGATTGTATCTGTCTTAGGATATGTCAGCAAGCAACGCATCCTCCAGGCTGTGTTGTAGATGTTATTAAAAACCTTTTACCCATGCACAACTATATGCAATGTGCCCATCCATATGATGCGCATTGCACACATAATTTGGGTGATATGAATAAAAAATGAGTGCAGAAGTGACACTGATCTGTGTTTTTGTTTATTTTTAAAGAAATTGCAGAGCAGATTTTGTAAACAAATCCAGTGTGGCGGGTTTACATTTTTATGATTGAGGGAGCAGAAACAGTATTGGCTCCAAATATCAGCTCAAGAAAATTGGCATTGGCTAAGGCTTAAAAAATTGATCCCTCCTTGTTAGATTATTTTCTTAGCATTGTTTCTAATATAGGCAGTACAAAACACAGCACTATAACCAACTATTTAGAAAATAAAATATCACTTTAGAATAGTTTTGTAAAATCGGTTTCACTAAAGGTGAGGTGGTGAAAACTATGTAGGGCTGGAAAATTACCATTTCACAATAGGAATGAATGGGTCAAAAATGATTTTGCCGTGTTACTCACTAGATGGCAACATTGTCTTACTATACCGTGAAGCCATGAGTCTCCTAGTTGTGTTACATTTGAAAAAAGGTCTGGAACCCCCTCAAAATGTTAGATCTTGCTCTTGTTTCTTTAAAGAGGATATAGATTGTACTTGTCACTTAAATACAATGTTAATCTTGTACAGTAGTGACTCATTAGAGGAATGCTGTGATGAATCAACTTTCCGCGAAACACTCTTTTTACGTTGTACCACATTGGTTTGGTAATGGAAGATAATGAAGTCCATAGATTAACAGATCGGTTTCACACAACTGTGTTAAGATGAATCACCTTCTCCTGCCGCTGTCATACGTCATACAACATTTTCACTGGTACATTTTGTTCTGCTATGTCCTGGTAAATGATCAGGTGTCATTTCAAACCACATTACACTTTACCGCCCTCCATGTCCTGTGTCAGTGTGTCTTCTAAGAATAACTAATCTGATCAGGAACATTAGTGTTTGTCAGACATTTTTTAGTTTTACTTTATTGATAATATCTGTCATTTTTTTTCTCATGTAAGAATGAGACAAATGCAACATGTATTAAATAGTTTTGCATGTAGTAACACTAACATTTTCAACTGTATACAATGACTTTGATTAAACAAAAATTCTCAAACCGAACAATACATTTTGTTTTTTATGTAGGTCTCCATACATTGACCAAAGTTTTTAATAGAAGTCCATGAGAATATACCATATTGTGATTATTTTGTATTCCCATTTAGTTATTTAACACTGAAGTCAAATCTTTCAGCAAAACTTAAAAACTATGTGATCAAAGCTATTTTTTTATTGCAACAAATATAGCAAGTCTTATACCTCGGTGGTCCTTCTTGAGATTTTCTTTTTTTTTGTACCTTGTGGCAGGTCAGAGGTCAGGCAAGCTATAATGAAGTGTAAAGCGATTATTTTATTGCTCAGGTTGACTTACAGAAACTTTTTTTCTTGTTGGGCGGCACTTTTAACACTCGGAGCATCCTGACGTGTGTTGTCATCACCACATTTAACAGTAGAAAGGAATTTTACAAACATAGGCTTCATTAAACCTAGTGCAGATTGTCTTGTTTGGCCTGAATCAGTGGGGCTACCATTGGTTTATTCTCTGTAAAATCATTAAATTCAATAGTATTACCCAAATATAATGCTGCATCCTTGAAAGAGGAAAGATACATTAAAACGTAGTGTCCAATAGAGGGCAGACAAGTGCCACAAATTGAATCACTTCTCTTGGCTGATCCAGTAATACAGACACAGACTACATTGTTTTCATGAAGTGAAATCCATTTTGCATATCCAATAATTGGATATATATGTTTAGCTTCAAGAACACTGTGTGTGGATATTTGAATTCATACTGTAGTGTAATTGTTATTAATTGGTATGCTATGGTCTTGAGAGACTAATTATGGCTACTGTGTCTCCTTAAACATGACCCCAACTGGAATAGATAATTTTGTGATTGTCTGATAAACACAATGATCCTTAATCCAATTAGTCACCATTCTACTGTGCAAGAGTTTGGTTCTGCCACATCCAGCTTACCTTTTCAGGTCCTTGTACCCCAGAACAGGAAGGATTAATTATTCAGCTACAATTAGCGTGATGTCAATAGTAATTGCCACCAGTGCAGTGCTCCTCTGACATGAAGGGGGCCTGTTGTGAGACTGAGATAACGCTTCTCATGTTAAAATTCCCTATTTCAATTAAGTTACTGTATGTGTAAGCTCTTGTGCGCAGACACACTCAGAGAGACATCCCCCCCCCTACCCAGAGCAGGCATGCATGACTGCAAAAATCACCAACACTAATGCACACATGCATAGGTACACACAAAATACACACACTAGTACTAGTAAGTTAAATTTGAGAAAAGTGACTGTAAGACATAGATAAGTGGTGCTGATGTTTTCGTGTAAGATTAGTGTTGTTTATAGTTTATTAATAGGTACATATTTACTAGACTGTAGTGAGCATGTGGTAATGGCCCAGGAGTCTTTCCCATTACAAATATAAGATTGAGGCAGTTTATTGACATGAATTGACATTACATGCCATGACACTCTCAGAAAGTTATGTACACTGCTCCAAAAAATAAAGGGAACACTAAAATAACACATCCTAGATCTGAATGAATGAAATAATCTCATTAAATACTCTTCTCTTTACATAGTTGAATGTGCTGACAACAAAATCACATGAAAATTATCAATAGAAATCTAATTTATTAACCCATGGAGGTCTGGATTTGGAGTCACACTCAAAATCAAAGTGGAAAACCACACTACAGGCTGATCCAAATTTGATTTAATGTCCTTAAAACAAGTTAAAATGAGGCTCAGTAGTGTGTGTGGCCTCCACGTGCCTGTATGACCTCCCTACAACGCCTGGGCATGCTCCTGATGAGGTGGCGGATGGTCTCCTGAGGGATCTCCTTCCAGACCTGGACTAAAGCATCCGCCAGGAGGAACTCAGGGTCAACCGCACCAGCATATGGTCTCACAAGGGGTCTGAGGATCTCATCTTGGTACCTAATGGCAGTCAGGCTACCTCTGGCGAGCACATGGAGGGCTGTGCAGCCCCTCAAAGAAATGCCACCCCACACCATTACTGACCCACCGCCAAAGCGGTCATGCTGGAGGATGTTGCAGGCAGCAGAACGTTCTCCAGGGCGTCTCCAGACTCTGTTACGTCTGTCACATGTGCTTAGTGTGAGCCTGCTTTTATCTGTGAAGAGCACAGGGTGCCAGTGGCCAATCTTGGTGTTCTCTGGCAAATGTCAAACGTCCTGATCAAAAGTGACCAAAACATCTGCCAGGAGGCATAGGAACTGAGAAGTGGTCTGTGGTCACCACCTGCAGAACCACTCCTTTATTGGGGGTGTCTTGCTAATTGCCTATAATTTCCACCTGTTTTCTATTCCATTTGCACAACAGCATGTAAAATTGATTGTCAATCAGTGTTGCTTCCTAAGTGGACAGTTTGATTTCACAGGAGTGTGATTGACTTGGAGTAACATTGTGTTGTTTAAGTGTTCCTTTTTATTTTTTTGAGCAGTGTATTTAACCTAAAATAACCTCTCTGCAGTTTTCAGTGGGCAACTCTTACATGTACTTCTATCAGAATAATGAATCTGGATTTTGATTATGAAATGCATTTGAAATGCAAATAGAATATCTATTATCAGCATCTGTAAGACACGCATTTCCCTTTGACTTAGCTTGCAGTCTGGCAAGAGCTTTTGGAAACACAAGCAATATCTTTTTATTTTTGGCTATTAACTTTTTCCTTTTCATGTTTACCATTGTTCAAGCAAAATCAACCGAACTAAACCACTATACACCTTTGTGACTACCACCTCTGGTCAGGAATCCACAACCACAAAATGTCACTTTTTAATTTGCTTTGAAACAGGCACCTCTGAATGTACATACTTTGATTATGAAGTCTGACTTTGGGGTTAAAAAATAGGCTACAATTTAGGATGTGAGTAGAATTTTGGCTGGAAGAGATATTCCCTTAATTTCAACTCTCTCTTGCCTCTCCCTTTCCATCACTTGAATGTGTTGCATCTCTATATTTAATGCTCTGAAATATAAGTGTAATTGCAGAGTAGAAGTTTAGTATAACTGTCTTGATTTAGAAAAAAACTTTTTAAGGTCTTAATGTGAAGAGTGTACTGAGACAAAAAGGAGAAAGCGGGCAAACTAATAAAAAACCTACACACAGTACAATAATGTACAACCTAGTACAGTAAAGAGATGTCTCATTCACTGCTATTTTATATTATATAACCCTCTTTTTCATTGTCCCTCTATGTGACTCCCCACTCCTATGTAGTGTATATTAGGTAATCTAGAAACTAGTGCCTTGTTTTCATTGATTTACACCTGAACTACATTTTGAGTAAGAGGATTATCAATCTCATTACAAATTTCACACATGCTTGGTTAGTCAAACTATTGAACTTCTGTTATCACTGTCAATTTTGTGCTGCCAGAAAGGAAAAAAAATGAATCCCAGACAGAGTAGAGTAGGTCTAGAGAACTAACTTTATAAATGAGGTGTAATATTGTTGATAATGTGAATTTATAATAAATCAACTTAGTTAAATGCCTGTTGCTTCAGGTCTAGGGTTGGGCAACGGGCATCGTTTTTTTCCCCCCCGATACTGGTGCTAAAATAATGCCTTTTCAAATGGTCCCGTTGCCTGAACTAACACTTACCAAACGAGCTACTAGCTAATGCTAGGCTAACCTGCTGCCAAGTGTAATTGGTATAGCATCACGTACAGTGATGCTTCTGTTGCGTCTAAAGGCCATTTTTAGGCCGTTTTCACACCTTTAGTGTGTTTGCTTTGGTCCAAATCAGTTGGTGAGTTTGTAAATTTGGAGCGATTTGCCCTTGGTCGGTTTGGTTTCACACTTGGATAAAAAACAAGCGTACCAAAATGCACCTTTACAAATCACGCAAGAACGTCCACTACTCTTACTGGTTGGATGTTTCTAGGGGTGGGAGCAAGAAAGTGAATGTGCGAGCTTGACCGCAGTCTATTTCTGTGATTGAAACACTGCAAGCTGCTCCAGTTTGCTGCTCTGCTGCCTCACAGACTGCTAAACACACCCGACTACAGAATAATATACAACCGTGGCTTGGTAGCGTTTCATTTGCCTCGATTAATTTCCTGGTTCTCCTTCTCCATAAACACAACATGAAATCAAGGAGAGGGTTAACTTTTCCTGCTACAGATTTTCACGTTCAACCAGGCGCAGAACTCCGAAAGGATCACAACGCCATAGGAGTGATGGCGTAGCTACGGCATGGAGTTGATGCAGAACCATAAAACGGCCTTAATGTCCATTGCGGAGCACCAGAGAGCAGCGCAGGCATTTAAGTGGCACCAAAATGAAGCACTGAAATCTGCGTTGCTACTCGGTACCGTATATATCGGGGTTTTGAAACCAGCAGTATTGATGGTAGTGATAAATACATGTAGTAATATCATAAAGCCAGAAAATGCAAGGAGCTGTAAGTGAAGATTGGCTGAAGAGTGTAACGGGTAATCAGTCTGCCGGGTAAAGAATGACAGGGCCAGTGTGTGGACAAAGATGGGGAATAAAACATTTAGCTCATGAAAGCTGAGCAGACCAGAATAGGAAGAGGGCAGGGGAGTAGAAGTGACCTACTTTCTTAGGGGACAGGCCTGTTGCATTTCCTGATTACAACCAATAGGTCTCAATTTCGCATGACAACGCCAACTAATGTGACTAAATTAAGTTGAGTTCAAACGCTGGAATTAACATAAACCTTAACTCATTTTGACTGACCGAGCTTTTGATGCAATGGCTCTATCTGTTGTCAATACCGCCGTTAAATTGAATGGCGTTACCCCATTGGCTTAAACCTTAGCCTACAACATATGGTGCAGCCCGTCTAGCAGCTGAGCAGGCAGAGAGCAGAGAGGGCGACTTGGCAGTCCGCTAACTTGTTGCTCTCCCTACCAATATAAGCCGCTCCGTTTTAGGCTAAGAAACGTGCATGCAGGCTGAAACTCAACCGTGGCGTTTTATCGGGATAAAACTATAACAGAAGGACACTCCGCTAGCTGCTAGGCTAATGTGCAATGGTAAACTCTGCAGCTGTAACGTTGATGTGTCTACGTCTACTGAGAACGGAGAAATGTCTTTGCCTTCCCTACCGTATATGTTATGTGTAATGTAACATTGCCCTCCCCAACTTACAAAAGGTCTGATTTGCTCCTTCTTTTGATGTTTTGTTTAGAAAACCTTGAATCCATGTAAGACACAATAAGTCTAATAAGGTCTTAAGCATAACTGTGAAAGTCACCTTCTCTCACAGTAATATTCCACGTCAGAGGCTCAGTCATTTCGTCCTCTTGTCTCTCATGTCTGGAGACCGTAACGTTTACATAAAAATTAACACATTTGTAAAAATAAATAAAAAATGATTAATTATTTACTTATCAGAATCGAACGAGAGAATCGTAATGCATCTAAAATGTTTTCCCACCCCTGGTGCACACGTGCAGGGCAATAATTTTTATGCGGTGATGACAGTGACGAGCTCAGACCCGCGGTAGGCGTCCCGTGACAGCGGTATTGCGGTAATCGCCCCAGCCCTACGCACACGGTCTGCAAGTTTGAGAAAGCGGACATAACGATCTAGCTGGTGCTAATGGACTGTAAAGGTGGACCTGATTTTAAACGTAATTAGCTGCAATAGGTTGTCTGTACATCAGCTACAGGCTATATAAGATACGGATAGGTATACCACAGCTAAAAATTATATTTTAGATGTGCTTCCTAGCATATGAAATGACTTGATGAGCAATCACTTGCGGCCATTGCAGTCTTGAAAAACATAAAATAAAAACACATTATCTGTATGGCAAGTCAGGTCAATATTTAGTTGAAAGTTTGGTGTAACATTTTGTTTAATTAATTAATTTAACTGTTTTTTCATAAGATAAATGCTGGAATAATGTTACATGTCACTGATTGTTTACAGAAATGTCCTATTTACAGTAGATGTTTCCCTTTTTTTATGACTTTATTTTACATGACCGGAGGAGGTGCAATATGTAGATTCTGTTACTGAACTGAGGCACATCAGGAATTTCTTTTTACAAGAGGGTACAGATTTTTTTAAATTGTTTATTACAACTTCAGCTTTTGTGATGAATGCTTTGTGTTTGAGTGTTCAATACTTATTAAAAGAAACTCTTATTTCTGGCAAGTAATTTCTATGTTCTCATCCTTGCATAGGAATATAGAGCAGTTTTGATGGTTACCCATGTTATAATGCTCCGTGACATGTTTAATCAGTTAGATAGTGAATATTGAACTTTAGCTAAACTTAAAAAAAAAAAAAAGAATTACCGTAAATTGAATTGTATTTGAAAAACAATTGTTCATCCCTAAACATGAGCTATTTAAGTAGCTGGATACATGGTTAAACGTTATATGCTCTTGTGAGTGTATCGCTGTGTCTACTTGAATCCTCTCCAGTCGGTCCTAAAACATCCCAGTTAGATAGCAGATGCCATAAACATGTTCTTTGGCAATCTTTACAATTATTCCGTGAAAGAACCGAGCGGGCCTGCTTTGATGCACGATCCAAATGTTTTTCAAAACTTGCAATTTTCAGCTTGTAGCTTGCAAGTTCAAAGTCTGTTGTTTCCCAAAGCCGACAGTGTCTGAGAATGGCAACACACAAAGAGCCGACGGTGAGGGACATCCTGTCAGGCAGTTAGCCTGGAAATGAACTTCCGTTGATCCAGACTAGTGTGTGGAGAGAAGCTCATCAAGACTCTCACACTGAGCTGAAATACAAACACTGCGCTGCAACAGGTGTCTTTTGGTTTAATCAGAGGTTTTAATTTTTAAGGATTCTGTTCTACACTATTAAAGAAAATGAAGAAAAAAAGAATATCCAAATCCTAAAATTGAAAACCAAATACCTCAATGAATAATATCTCTACTCTGTACTATGTGAAATAGGTTCTAGTGATACAGTCAAGAGTAGGCAACAGTAATAGCTGCCACGCAGTTGCCCTACCAGTGTCTTACCCCTTCAGACGATTTTATGTTTAAATTTTGAGAAAAACAAATATACCGTACACAAACTCGTCGGTATGACGTCATTACATCAACAATTCGGAATATTGCCATCATCACAATCTTTCTTCATATTGTAAAAAAATTATTATACAGTATTATTGTGAACGATATGATGGCACACCCCTACTTCACAGGCAATTTCACTGAAAAGCCTCTTTCTGCGCCCCCCTCATCCCCCTCTCCTCAAGTTTTATGCAGATAAGACTGAAGGCTTTCCCCTCCCAGAGCTGGGTTTGTGCCCAGTATGCAGAAGTTTGTCTGGCACACATGTCCCTCCCTCCATATTTCACTTCTGGTTCTACTCTCTCTTTCTGATAGCTTTATCACTGCGGAGGGGTCAGATGCTGACACCAGCATAAGGGTCGCTTAAATCGCTCTAAACAACATCTATCATGGACCCTATAAAATAAGCTTCATGGCACACACAATACCCTGGCCTCGTGCTTGGAAATGCTCGTCTATCATATGGCTGCAAGGAAGCCTTTTTTGATGATATGTACAGGATTTAGAAGAGGAAGGTCCTGATTTAGCCTTAATCAGTCTTTATGAGTAATTTTAGATTACAGACGGCATGGGAGAGCTATCACTCATCAGAACGCAGGTAGGCTGTTTTGGAGGTGATTAATGGCACTAGCCTACAGTTCTATTTATTGATCAGGAAGAAGCTTGATATCAGTAAAACCCCTTTGGATAGCTAAAAAATATGTCATATTAAGGGCTGTTAGTTCCAGAGGCATGGCAGTGGGAAGGCATAAGAAGAACTATGTGCAAAAAAAGAGGGAAAGCGGACACTATTGGACTTTGATCATTGGTCTTGTATAATGACATGCTGACAGGTTGCTTATACGGCTCAGAAAAGCTAAAACAAATGGAATACAGGTGCTTGAACAGAGAGACGCGGTTATGGCCCCTAAATCAAAACAAACCTGCAGGCTTTCAGCCACCACTAGATTAATAGCTGGATGTCAACATATTGCAGGGAATTGTTAGTTCTCTGAGGTAAAACATAAACACATAATAAAAAGAAAAATGCTTTCTGTAATGTAACTAATTTTCCTGTTTGGACAGTCTGCATGTATTAAACAAATGTTATCAAATTTAGCTGAGCTATTTTGACTGGCTTAAATAATCAACCAATGAGACAACTGCTTTTTTCGGTTTTCTGCTTTTATGAAGAGGGTGTTAAGGTTTGTATATTCCTGTGGAAGCGTGACAGTTGTCTGGAACAGCCTATCACTAAAGATTAAACGCAAGCATTGGCAGGATTCAAATGCTACTCACGACAGTTATATATCATTGACATTGAGTAAAAATCTCCAGAATTTAATGAATGGGTATATCCATTAGATTGTAATTTAATGTGATTGATGTTAAACGTTGTTATCCTGATAGGTGTGACCGTAAATATATTCAGACATTTATTTGATTTAAAATAGGGATAGTGCATATTAATGAACATTTATAACATGCATAAAATGCTTTTGACTGATATTTAATAGAATTATGTCTGCTATTAAGTTGTGTTATATCTATGTACATTGCACAGATTTAAACACTTAATATTTGTGTTATTTAGTGAGACATATTGAAGACACATGTACACCTATGCTCTAGATAGTGTTGATCACCCTTCTTTTGTAGTTTGTTTAGCACCTATCTCTTTGTCATATAAATAATGCGAAATGGCCAAATGTTCACAAAGAACAGTTATTACAGTTATCTATTGTTTTTCTTGAACAATTGCAGAGGTTGATTGAGTAACTTTCAAAGATATTAAGAGATTAAACTTCAATATAACCATTTTAACTACCACATTTTAAAAGTAAAAACTGTGACAGCTCAGTCTCATGATTCTCTTTACTGCCTTGACTTGTCTGAGGTTATAGGGAAAAGGCAAGAGACCTTGATTGCAAATCTGAAGTAGAGGAGCGAGATGTGTCTGGAGGAGCCAAAAAAGAGAACAATCAATGACCCAGAAAAGAGAAATTATTGTCCAAGCCCATCACTTAATTTCTTTAAAAGCCTATTGAAAAGTCAGAACCGCTCAATGTGCATCCACTAAAGTTAACACTCTCGGTATGCCATACAATTTAATTATTAGGATGTGATTCATTCAGTGAGTGGTCACCCATTCGATTGGACCATTTATGGCCCAGTGTATTCTTTACAGCTCAAGAATCCTCCTTTTGGTCAGTAATCACTGAACTGTACAAATGTAATTTAGATACTTGATTGAGGAAGAGATTTTGCTAATTAAGAGTTTTTGTACAGTGCATAATCGTTTTGGGTGGCTATTCATCAGGAACAATGTGATGATTAGCCCTTGTGGTTGTCTAAATGCTGCTTATCTGCTGGAAAGAAAAGTAAAGTCTCTCATCTTAAGGGATCCTTTAGTATATACAATAACTAATCAGGCTTTGTAAGCGCAAGAGTGTTTTTTTTGTTTTTGGCGGGCTGCATATTCAAATCATATCCAAAACATATTGTACACAGTACATTTAATTGAACATATGACTCTTCCAAACACCAGGGACCAGATGCATACATGATTGTTTGCACACAAAAAAAATGTTTCTTAATGTGCATAAAGAAGCCAAGGAAAGATGGAAAAATCTCCAAAAGGCATCAAGACACATGACAGATTAGACATTCATATAATATTTCACAAAAAATAGAAAGAAAGCTCCTTCACTTGGATTCAACAATAACTGATTAAAAGAGCTAGGGAGAGAAAGGGAGTGCTACTCACAGAGAGACGGCTGACTCATTATGAATGGGTCCAGCACGGGTCGAACGGCGGATACACATGTCGTGTGTATGAAATGTCTGTATCTTCACTGCGCTGCATTTTTATGAACTATAATATTCTGGCCATGGGTCACATATTTTGCAGGTACAGCAAGCTTGGTCTCATTCTATTACTCTACCAACTGAAGTTAGTTGCATTCAATAACTTCTTCTGTGTTTTTCGCCGTGGCGGCTGCAATAGCAGAGTTACCTGCTGAAACACTGGTACAAATACAGGTTTGCCCCTCATATTTAACAACATAACAATTAAAACTGTAGACAAAAGTCAGAAGTGTGGACTGGCGCTGCTGTGCGGCCAGGTATCGCGGAGAGTAAGAGGAGAGAGAGTAGAAAGATCCAACACAAGCACGGCTTTACAGAAGAAATGGGTTATGGAACGCAAAATTAAACCATATCCATATAAACAACATTGCAGCGGATGCGAGGCCATTAGGTGCACCGGTGCGTCCTAGAGGGAAACTGTTACTCGCGCCGTAGAGCCTGTGAGTTAAAAGACGCTAACTAGCACTGCCTAGCACTGGTCACTGCTGTTGTCTGAATAACACAGACGGGACATAATGTTGTGTTTGCTGGTAAACCTTGAGACCGACGTATAAACGACTGCTATCTGTTGAATTTTCCTCCCGTTATTCTGTCCTCTGTGACTGTCTACATCTAGAAACTAAGCTGCACGATGCAGGGAACGATTCTGACTGGCACATGAGCAGACAGGGGGTAGAGCGGTAGATGCGCTATGCAACAAAAACCTGGAGCGTTCTATGAAATGACCCATTTAAAAAGAATCGCTCCATCTCGCAAATTTGATTGTGGGAAGTCAAAATCGTGATGATGCATTGTGGAAACAAGTTCTGTGGACCGATGAGGTTAAAATAGAACTTTTTGGCCGGAATGAGCAAAGGTACGTTTGGAGAAGAAAGGGCACAGAATTTAATGAAAAGAACCTCTGTCCAACTGTCAAGCATGGGGGGAATCAATCATGCTTTGGGGTTGTATTGCAGCCAGTGGCACAGGAAACATTTCACGAATAGAAGAAAAAATGGATTCAATACAATTTCAGCAAATTTTGGACGCTAACTTGATGCCATCTGTGAAAAAGCTGAAGTTAAAGAGAGGATGGCTTCTACAAATGGATAATGATCCTAAACACTCCTCAAAATCCACTGTGGATTACATCAAGAGGCGTAAACAAAAGGTTTTGCCATGGCCTTCACAATCTCCTGACCTGAAAATCTATGGATAGACCTTAAAAGAGCAGTGCGTGACAGACAGTCCAGAAATCTCAAAGAACTAGAGGAAGGAAGAATGGGCGAAGATACCTCAAACAAGAATTGAAAGACTCTTGGCTGGCTACAAGAAGCGTTTCCAAGCTGTGATACTTTCCAAAGGGGGCAGTACAAGGTATTAACTCTGCAGGGTGCTCAAACTTGTTGCAGATGCCATTTTTTTGTTTTCTGTTATTTTGAAAGTGTAAATGATGGAAATAAAATCTAACTTTTTGTGACATATTATACAAATGTCTAATCTGTCATTTGATGCCTTTTTGGAGATTTTTCCATCTTTTCTTGGCTTCTTTATGCACATTTAATACAAATGTTTACCTGGGGTGCCCAAACTTTTGAGCCCCACTGTACACCATTCCCACACATGCATTTGTTGCTTTGCACTGTACGTACACATGTATAAGCATGTTCTAGAGTGAGCTGAGTGTGATTCGACGACTTTACTCTTATGATCTCTGTAAGCCAAGAGTAGGGACTTGTAATAATATTATGGTGATACCATTTAGACCTTCTCATTAGAAGATGTGGTGCATGCTCAGCTCACTTGCCTCCAATTCTCTAAAGTGAGCATTGAGATATATATTACATTCATTTGGCAGATGCTTTTGTACAATAAGTGCATTCAATCTCAAAAGGAAAAAGAGATGGTTGTCATCAAGAAGTCCAACTCCCCCAATTAAATAGCTAAAAGCATGGTAGAGAACTACATCACAAATGCCTTTTTAAAAATATTTTTTTATTAAGAAGTCAGATGGGAAATTAAAGTGCTAGTGTGTGATGTTGAGGTGCTGTCTGAAAAGGCAGTTTTCAGCCTGCAGTGAAAGATAGGCAGTAACTCTGCTGTCCTGAATTCAGTGGCTGGCTCATTCCACAGCTGTGGGGCCAACAGAGAAGAGCCTTGACCGAGAGTGATGGGGCAACCAATCTTCCAGAGGCAGAGGAGCGCAGTGGTTGGGCCAGCATGTAGGATTTGACCATTGCTTGGAGGTAGGAAAAAGTGGTTCCTTTCGCTGGCCTGTAGACCTCTCCTTGGATACAATTAGCTAGCGTGAAATGCCTAAAATGTTCTAATCAAAGTGCGCAGCACAGGTAAATATTTAAAGAATCAACAGAGATCAGGGCTCACAGTGATATAAGTTGGGACGATATAGCATGTTTTTTTTTCTCACTTTGTCAGTTAGTTTTTTTTCATTTTACGGTAGTTCCTCTATTTTGGATAGGCCCAACACAAGTTTTTTTTTTTAATGTAAAATAAGATTTATGTTTCTGCGGGGGCTTTACCCAGAGCTTATGCCGTAGCCTACGCAAGTAGCCTGAGGTTTATGTTCGTGTCCTGGTGCCTGTGTCATTTTAGCGCATCTCTTTAAGAGAATAGTAGAGCTGGCATGTTTGTGTGCTGGGGATTGCATGGTAGAGCGAGTGAGAGAGTGACAGGGATAGCTTTGGAGAGTACAAACTCTGGAGGCATAGAGGAAGAAACAAAAGTGTCTCCCCTTTGCTTTCTGACCACTGTGGGAAATCTGTACCTGGAGAAGGACAACCCAAAAAGGAGTAGGAGGTCAATGTAACGCTACCCAGCCACGGCCAAGCAGACCAATCACAGTTGTTGTGGTCTGCTTTGCCGCAACGAGTAGTTTTTTGAGGTTGACGTCAGGCTATACTTCTGGCAGAGGGTCTGCATTTGCTACAACTATTTATCCTATTTACTTAGACTATCTTGTTATTTATTTAGGACATTTTGCACACCACACAAAATACAGCACCTCCTCCCGTCCCAAGTCCATCACTACAACCTATCATATCAAATAGTTATGAATTTCTCGCATTGCAGTGAAATTTGTATTCTTGTATTTGTATACTTATTCTATTTTAGCCTGTTTTTATTGTCTATCTCTCTTTAAACTGCTCTTTATTGTTTTATGTAAATCACTTTGAATTACCTTGTTGCTGAAATGTGCTATAGAAATAAAGTTGCCTTGCCGTATGACCTCCAACCTGTCAGACAACAGGGCATTGAGAACACTGTTGGGGCTACAAGATGCCAGCCCGTCAGTTGGTGAAAAAGGGCATAGAGAACAGTACTTGTCTAAGTGAAAGTGTAACTGCACCGCGACTGCTTTTGGCTCGCCATTCGATTGCAGCAAATGCTGTCTGCGTGGAGTTTTGAAAACTCTAAGCACACTTGGAACCTCTTTACCGGCATTGCTGTGGCTCACTGTGACTTAATGTTAAACAAACTGCTGAGGCGATTGTCGTGTGTGTGTGTGTGTGTGTGTGTGTGTGTGTGTGTGTGTGTGTGTGTGTGTGTGAGACAGAGCGAAGCCCCTGCTCTCTGTACATGAAAGAACTGGTCTTTAAAAATAAAAATGTGCCTGCCTCTGTGGGAATTTAACATAGGGGTAGTATACTTATGCCCCCTGTGTTTTAAGGAAGAACCTTTATTATTTACAATACACTACAACACTGCTTCCTGCTTCTTACAGTGCAGACGCTTTGCTGCTTGCTCCTGTTCTGCTTGCATATTTTTGCTGATAATCGTTGCTTTCCCTCTGAGAAACTTGAGCAGCGGCTCTGGACACTTCAAAAACATGGACTATACATTTTTGTAGACATAGTAGGCTATTGCCATATTTTAAAATTTTCTGCGTGAGCGTGGCCTACCAATAGCTCAAGCCTGTCTACAGTGATTGTTGCTAAAGCTAATTTGCAGCAAGATGCCTCCTTCTCCGTAGAAGACTACTACAAACTCCTTCAGAAGATTGCACTTCTGGAAACCAAGGTTCACCTTCTAGAAGTGAAGTGGAAGTTAACGGATCTTGTGGAAATGACACCACTTTACCATGGACCATAACAATGGACAGAAGTATGTAACACACGGCTAATTAGCACCAACAAGACTACAAAGAAAAAAGGAGGGTGGAAACTGGTAATAATCAACAAGTGGCGGTCCTCCCTGGAACTCGTTGGTGCGAAGCCTAAGAGTAAATCATTTTCCTGGGAAATGGGAGGGACGACTAACGGGCGGGCACAGCGCCTGAGATTTGTGATATGACCGGCTGGCCTGCACATCATCTGGGCAGAGCGCCTCTTCAACCCTGTACCTAGTAGGACACAGCCGTGGACAGCTGCAAAAGGGAAAATAAGCAACCCAAAAGGCCCCCCCAACAACATGGTGTGGCAATGGATAACAGATTTGCTCCTCTGCGCAGGACGCTGGGCAGTCATTGATGACCGGGACTGCGTCTCATCACCACACAGCAGGGTAAGGACTGAGAGCAATTCAAAAAGTAAAAAGCTAACAACTGGGCCTCAAACCCTGATTGTGGGGACTCTGCTGTAAAAGATTTAAAAAACAGTAAAAAAAACCAAAATACTATGTTTTCCCAAAGACATGGTGTCTGACTTGACCCAAAAAATCCCAGATATCGTGGCAGCACAACCAACTGTGAAGAACATTATTCTGCATATAGGGTCAAATGATGTTGTAAAGCAACAGTCTGAATTGCTGAAACTGGACTTTAGGGAACTGCTTGACACAGTCACCCCCTAAGCGCAAATGTGTTATCAGTGGTCCTATACCGTCAGTCAGAAGAGGAGAGTGAGAGATTCAGCCGACTGTTGGGACTAAACAAATGGCTTTCAATGAATGTACCGTCCACTCTCTGAAGTTCATTGACAATTAAACATTTTCTGGGAGCGCAGACAATTTTTAAAGCAGATAGACTTTCCCGTTTAAAAAGCCCGGAGGGAAAGCTGTTCACCTCTAATCTGCTTTACTTTCTGCGCTACAACTCTGTCCCTCTGCCAAGGTCACAAAACAAAAGGGAAGACAAACAAAGGCTTTTTGGGGCCCCGGCTAACCCACAAAGACCAAAAACCCAAAAAAAAGGGGGGAAGGGTTAAAAAACCCGGGGGGGGGGCCCCTAAACTCCGGGGCCCGAAAGTAAAAAATTTTTTCCGGGGAAAGGGGGGAAAAAAAGGGGGGGCCCAACCCAAAAACCCCCCCCCTCCCGGGGCGACCCTTTAAACCCCCGGGGGGGGGGGGGTTTTTTTTTTTGGCCCCCCCCCGGTTTTTTTTTTTTTTTTGTCCGGGGGGGGTTTTTTTTTGGGGGGTTCTTGGTTTGGGGTTGGGTCCCTTTGGGGGTTTTTTGTTGTTTTTTTTTTTTTTTTTTTTTTTTTTTTTTTGGGGTTTTTTTTTGTTTTTTTTTTTGTTTTTTGGGGGTTTTTTCCCTTGTTTGTGGGGTTTGGGTGGGGGGTTTTTTCCCCCGGCGGTTTGGTTTTCCCCTTGAAAGGGGTGAGATTAGAAGGGGGAAAAAAAGGTTTTTCAATAAAAGACCGACCTCCATTCTTTTTAAATTTTTTGGGGCCCCAAATTTTTTTTAAACGATAATTCCCCAAAAAGGGGAGGAAAATGTTTTTTTGGGCTTTTATTTGGGGCGCCCCCTTCCCTTCCAGGTAAAAACGGGAAAAAAAAAAAGTGGGAAATTTTACCGCACCCCCCCCCCAAAGTTTCAGGGGAAAGGGGCCCCGGGAAATAATTTACCCCACACCCAACCCCCCCCCAAAAAATTTTTAACCGTGTTTTTTTTTTTTTTTTCCCTTATTTTAATTTAAAATTAAACCCCCTTCCCCCCCGTCAAAAAAAAAACCCCCCCTAAGGTGTAAAAAATCCCCCCAGACTTTTGGGGGTTTTTTTTGCAAAATTGGGACTTCTTTTGGGGCCCTTTGGCGGGGAATGGAACTAATGACTTTTAAGACAAGGGGCCCGGGGTTTTTCCCCATTTCTTTTGGGATGGGGGTTTAAAAAAAAGGGTTTTAAGATTAATGAAACAAAATTTTTAAAAATTTTTTCCCAAACGCCCCCAAAAAAAAAAACCAAAACTAGCTAAAAAGCGGCCCAGGAAAAAAAAAATTTTAAAACTAAGCCTTGGGATTTTTGTTTTAATAAATTTTTAAAAAAACTTTTGGGTTTACGACGCCCCCAATTTTTTTTGGGGGGAAATAGGGTAAAAAGGAGGGGAGTGTTTTGAAAGATTTCCCCCTTAAAAATTTATAAATTTTGTTTTTTTAAATTTTTTCTTAAAAGTCCCCCAAAAGGATTTAAAAAACGGAAAAAATTTTTTCCCCCTTTATATTCCAATTTATTTTTGTTTTTAATTTTGGTGTTTTGCTTTTTAAATTCTTTTCCCCCCAGGGGGCCCCGAGGGGGGGGGTTTTTTTTTTGGGAAAAAGGACTGACCAGTTTTGGGGGGGGCCCCCCCACAATAAGGGGCACCTCTGGTTGTTTCCCCAAAAGGGTTAACTTTTAAAGGGGTGGGGGGGGGGCCGTTGTTTTCCCAGTCTTTCCCTTTTTTCTTTAAGGGGACTATCTCGTCCCCAAAGTGCCCAAAAAAAGGGAAATCAGAAAAAGGATATCACTGAAAAACCAGTGAAACTTTATTCAGTTTTTCCCCCCCCCCTTTTTTGGGGGCCCCAAGTCACTGAGTTTGTGAAAATTAAAAAATTAAAAGTTTTGATGCCCCCCACAAGGTCAAAATGTATCTGGTAAGAAAAAATCTCCATGGGAAAAGCCTACTGGGGGGAGCGAAAAAAGAGAGTGTAGGAAAACGAACGAAGGGGCGAAAAAAAAAATCTCCCGGTCCATATAAATCTATAAAGAGAGACTTGATTTAATTGGGAAGGGGAATGCAAGAAGGCTTTTTTTTTTGAAAATCTCTAGAAACAATAATAATTCCGTGCTTTGTTGTATGTTGATAGGTTTAACAAAAACCCCCAGTCCAGTAGCATTGAACTTTTTTTACCCAAGGCCGCAAGACTTTTCCCCCTTCTTCAAAGACAAAAATTAAAAGATTTGACAAAAAGTGGCCTCCTATAAAATTCAGGATAGGTTGTAAAAGTGTTCAAGAAAAAAAAGTTCCAAAGATAGAAATTTACACGATCAACCAACAAACTGGGGGAATTATTTAACATCTGAAAAAACCCCGAATTTTCCTTGGTTTACCAAAGGGCTTTCAAAAATGTTTCCAATGTTTTACTTTGACTTTAGATTGGAAACATCTTCTTTCAGGAACTTTCCCAGGCCCGAAAACGCAGTAATAAGCCACTCTTAAAAAGAACAACCCAGACAAGCATAAGAGCACTTAGGCCAATATCAAACCTTCCGTTTTTGTAAAATCATTTAAAAATGTCTTTCCAACCCCCAAAAAAAATTTCTTGCACTAAGCAACGTTTTGAACCCCTTTCAGTGGGTTTCCCACCACACCACGCACTTTAAAAGGCTCTTGTAATCTTTTTAAAGAAATCCACCTTAAAACAGATAAGGCAAAATTAAAATTTTGGATTACTGATTAGGCGATTTGACACGGGACCCGACTACTACAGGGCCCCCTTTGGGAAAAAAAATGCGTTGGCCTTTTTGGCTTTGTTAAACTGGTTTTAATCTACCTAAAGAATGGGGGTTACTTTGGTCTTAGGTAATTATCATCGAGGTACAAATTTGAGTGCGGAGTTCCGCAAGGCCCCTTTGGGGCCTTTCGTTTTTCATTTCATGTTCCCCTGGCTAGATTATGGAGAAAAACAAAAAAGTGAATAGTTTTGCGGAGACACACAAATTTACATAACCTTTCGCCAGGGGGAATGTCCAATACAAAAAATGGGTAAGGATCGAACAAATTAAAAACGGATGTGCCAGAATTCTGAAATTAAAAAGAAGGAAAAACTGAGGGGGGGGTTTTTGGACAAAGAGAGGAACGATTAAAAGTCTGCGCCAGTTTAAAAACAATGTTAAAAACAACAGACAAAACCAGAAAAACTTTGGGTAGCATGGACTAGACCGAAATTTAACACCACTTAAGAAAATTTCAAAGTCAGCCCACATCCCCCTTTAAAAATAATTTAAAGGGTTTTAAAAAACTAGTGTAACAGGATTTTTGGGAAAAATTGTCCATGCCTTATCTTAGTAGATGATACTGTAAAAGGGGTCTTACAGGTTCCCTTAAAAAAAAACAATAGACGCGAGCTGATCAGAAAATGGCCGAGTCCCCCATGACCAAGGTGGGTCACATCACTCCCGTTTTGAAGTCTTTACACGGCTTTCCGTGTCTCAAAATTGATTAAAAGATTTGCTAGTTTTTTAATCACTTACGGTTTAGGTCCCAAAATAATTGCGGGTTGACTAACTAGAAACCCCCGACCTCTAGGATGGGACAGGTCTGCTTTTTGTCCCCGAGTCAGAAAAATAAACGGGTGAAGCAGCTTTAGTTTTGTCCTATTCTGGAAATAAATCCAGAAAAGAGACCGCTGCTACTCTCAGTTCTTTAAAACAAGGCTAAAGACCTTTCTTTGATGTGTTTTTTAAATGAAATCTTTTTAAAAATTTTTTGCTGCACGAAAATTTTTATTTTTGGGTTTTTTATTTTTCCCTTTTGTTTTAAGTCATCAGGGTTTTTCCCGGGTTTTTTAAATGCTTGGATTTTAATTTTTTTTACTTGTTTTATCTTTTTAAAACTGATTTGGTAAAGACTTTAAATTCCCTTGTTGTGAAATGGCATACAAAAAAAGCCCCTTCCCTTCCCTACATTTTTCTTAAAAAAGGAAAACTGGTTCCTTAAAGTTGGTTTTTTCCAAATCTTTAAATAAGGGCTTTAAGATAACCCTAAAAAAGATTTTTTTTTTTTTTATTCCTCTTTTAGTCAATTTAGCATTGGTATGAAAATTTTGAGCAAAATGTAAGCTGGTGAGAGAGACCCCAGTAATAAAGCAGAAGGTTATAGGGGAACGTAGCAGTGTATTTTTTTTTTCCATTGGGCCACAATTCTTAAGCCAAGCTAATTTCCCCTGTCCCTTAAGGAAAGATGGTTAGCCCCAATTTAGCAAAAGAAAGGGCCATGCTGGCCCGTTTTCCATTTTAGTGACAACCCGCTCATCTGAATTCCGAGGGGAGCGTTTGACAACCAGTAAAAAATCATTTTTTAATTCTTTTAGTTTTTCACCGGAATTTGTTTCAGTTCTCCCCGCAATATAAAGGAAAAATCAGGAAAAAAATTATTCGCAAAAAGTAAAAATAAAATAATGTTTAATCTTTCTTTATTTTTTGCACCAAATTTAAAAAAGTAGTATCAGTTTTAAAAAGCGTATCGTAAAAAAACCTAAGATACCCCTCCCTAATAATTAAAAAAGGAAAAAAAGCAGCATATCCACATTTTTGAAGCTCAACTTAAATTGTTTGATTTGGCCCTAAAGGGTACTAAGTGATAAATTGGTTGTCAAAAGTTGACAAAAACAAGTTTTAAATCAGTTAATACCAACAGAGGCTACTTATTAAGTCTCTGTGTTCTGTTATTACCTCAGCCAAGGAGAAATGTTTTTGTTTGTTTGTCTGTCAGCAGGATTACAGAAAACCTACTGGCCCGATTTCCATTAAACTTGGGTGGAAGGGTGTAGGATTTGCGGCGTTCATGCTGCATTCATGTGGGGTTGGCATATTTGTAAAAATGTGTTCCTGACTGGAAGAATTCACTCTGAATTAACATTTTAAGTAAGGGCATGGCGGAGGTCTGCACTTTCCGAGTGCCCTTTAAGGTAACCTGTTTTGTTGTGAAAGAAATTGCTATTGTGAATATGAGGAGCTGTACCTTGTACGTAATAACTTGTGTCATAGAAGGGATGCCCACTAATTTTCCTAACAATTTTGAAAAGGGACAGACAAAGTGAAGACTAGAGTAAAGCAGAGTTTGTCTTGGCACCAGACCTCTGATTCTATTTACGGCTTTTAACTGAAATCTGATTAAAAGAGGCATTTTAAGCAGAGTGACCTGGAGGAGGAGTGAGGAATGGGGGAGAGGAACAGAAGCTTTCATTAAATCAGCAATCAATGCCAGCACGCCTCAGAGACCAGCGCACAGGAATAAAAGAATGAAATTAAATTAAATAAAGTAGCCATTTCCCATGTTTATCTTGTCTGTTTGGGTTTGAAGTTCACTGTGGGTGCTACATCACTTTACAGGGAGGTTTTCTATCTTTTACCCTGATCTTGTCTGCCTACACTAGCTCTGCTTAGTGGTTATGTACTGTGGTAGTGACACAACTATATAAATTACATGATAACTGATTATAAGCAGGAATCATTTTAAAGATGAACAAAGCTGATGATCTAGGTTGTCAAACAGCCAGCTAACTGTTAAAAAGACATGATGGTATAGCTCAGTGATCAAAGCAAGCCATTTGTGAGAGGAAATTATGAAACACTTGAGAATTTCCTCTGAAATGGACCTGAGGCGATGGCCTGAGGGGCTGCTGAGAGGGCTGTCTCCCCCAGCAGATAGAGCTATTCAACCCTGCATTATAGCCCTATTAGACACGGCTAGCGCACTGAATGGTTTGCCTACCACTGATGCCGTTTCTTGTTAAGGCTGTGCAAAAGCAAGGAGAAGTGTCAATTTCTAGGATTAGAGCTCATTATATTATGCCTCAAAAAACAAAAATGTACAGGAGAGCTGGTATTGCAAGGTACATCTATTTTTAAGGGCACTTCCTGATCATTAAAGGTTTGTGAGGGGTTACTGGTTTAGATACAGCCTACTAGCACAATGGACAGATGCACTTGAGTATTGTGAAGTTCCACGGTGTAATCTACCTGCTTCAGCACTTTAGTGTAGAGAAGTGGAGGTGGAAAAGTGGTAATGATAACAATGCTGATTAAACAACACACACGTGGGTCCAAAATTACCAAACCTCTGAGGCTGCAGCTCTGCAGAGTCTGTATAATGTATCATAATGAGACATTTTTTCTGTTTCAAAATGTCCCATTATGCTGGTTTCTAACTTTTCCCTATCTTCTCTTTTCATTAAGATATGGTGGTAATGGTAAAGAAGGGAGGCAATTACTTGTACACACCGCGATCATTCATTTACTTTTAACATATCATGCACTATTACTTTTGTTTTAATACCACTTTGGAAAAGTGGAGAAATTCTGCAGTAGTGGAGCACAGTACCTTTATCCCTGTGACTAACACCACTATAACACAGACAGATTGCCCCCAGGAGAGGCTAAGTCCGGTGGGAAAAAAAAAAAAAAGTGTGTGTGTGTTGGAAAACCTGCCACAGGGGAGCATCATTGAGACACAGTATAGGAGCAGGATTCATTCTTTCAGCTCCGACAAGGATTTAACTGTTGGCTCCAAACATGATAAATAGTGCATAGACATCACCTCACTATTGGAAGGATGAGGCATGGAGACGGACAGTGGCGGGGAAACCACCGGTGGTTATCGTTGACCAAAGAATGGTGGGGTTTTAGATAGTATTTGTGATTTTTGATGGTCCATTTAATCCACAGTAAAACCAAGGGACTTTCCTAGGAAGCAGTAGTGATTGGATAATGGTGTGGTCGCCAGGTCATTTTGAAGTGTTTGGTCATGCCTTCTGTGACACAAATGTTCTCAATGGTTATGCCCTTTACAAACAGCAACAACCAGGCATAGCTTTTAAAGTTGTATGTGGTTCAACATAATCCAAAGTGCATGAAAGTCAAATGACAACTTTCAAGTGGTGCCCAACTCTATATATAAATTATTTGCTCTCGGCCAGCTGGAGAAGTCATTTTTGGCTTACTTCAGCCATTCTGCCTGTCCTGATTCATGCATCTGATTTGCTTTGTGTCTGATAATGCTGTCATGAATGAATAGTTGACTAAAGAGGAGGCAGGGTAAGGAGGTTAACTTTGAGTGACAGCTACACTGATAAATAGCCTTGGTTTTATGGCTCATCACTCTTCCTTTTAGCTTAAAGGAGAATTCCGGTTGATTTCAACATGTAGCTCTGTTATTTGTAAATTTGGAGTGCTGTCAGTAGAGTGAAAAATGAAAACAGTCAGTGCTGTCTACATCGTGTTATCCTCCTGCTTGTTTTAGCACCCAACAGGTTTAAACAGGGCAAGTTTTAAACTTGTCTTTAACCTCTTAACATGTTCAAAATTTCAATACAAGGGCCTAGTCATGTGCAGGTATTTGAACACAGCAAATTTGACTGCAGTAGATGTGACCGGGCAAGTTTAAAATTTGCCCGGTTTAAGCCTTTTGGCTGCTAACTCTAGCACAAGGATAACTCATTGTAGACACCACCGATTGTTTTCATTTTTCTTGTTACTGACACTCCAAATTTACAAACCGCAAAGCTAGGTGTTGAACTCGAACGGATTTCTCCTTTAAGAGGCCCAGTGAGATTCTTATCCCTGGGCAGGTGGGCTTTGTACACAGCTTGGGTAATCACCTCTCCTTTAGCCACACGCCTAATGATCCTAGCCAGCATCTGGCGCAGGTGGCCTCAGTCATTCTTTATACTGGAAAAGAAATTGGCCGCAAGACACTGCTTCTTCTGTCCTTTTTTGTTAGACTCCTTTTTTACTGTCACATTTTTGTGCTTTTTTTGTTGCATTTGCTGCTATCTGTCACACCCCTCATCTCAGTGCCTTCTTTCCGACCCCATGTATTTTCGTCTCATTCTCTGTAGCTAACCTTGAACACACATGGCTGAGTTTTTTCAGCCACATTATGTGCTTTTCAGGTTAAGACAGAAGAGATAGTTACGTCATGAGTTCCTTAACAATACAAGTGCTGTTCCACTTGTTCAGATGGGTCTGCGGGTGCAGCTTTGGCCTGCACTGAGACCTCCATAAACTCTGGTGGAGCATTAAAGCAGCAGATGTGCTCCTAAGGGAGAACAAGGCAACTCAGAGCCATGCCAGGGAAGGGGTTGAGAAGAATGCACATATAATAAGAGGATATAATAAGAGGTGGTACCGGCTAGGGTATCAGAAGCATAACATTGTTGTGCAGTCTGCAGATAGTCACAAATTAACCCCTCCTTTCCTCAGGGAAGGTTGGCGTTGGATAGATTAGGATGCCACAATATATTTAGCTGTCTTTGGTGAAACAACAGAACCTGAATGATACACATGTTTATTAGTGCCTAAAACAAATTCCCACACTCTACTTTTGGGATCTTAGACCATTCAATCATGTGTCCAAATGCCTGTTAAATCACCCACATATTTAAGAATCCAATAAGTTGGTCCCCTATCGCGGAAAGAGGCTCCAGGATTCTTGAGAGAGTTGTTCTTGCTCACAGTTTACACTGAGCTGTGTGAGATAATAGTAGTAGCATGTAAATTAAGTGTATAGGATACTACAACTCCCACTCCTAATCTGTTACATGTTTTTAGATTATTTATTAAGAATTGTCCAAAATGCATGCTGTTGACATTTTGTTGAAATCTTGTAGAATTTTTTACATTTTATTTTACCTATGAAGCAAGACAAAATCTCCCCAAATATCTTTTTGTCATTTAGTTGAAATTGTATGGCAGTCTGAGTCCGTTTTTAAAAGTGTTTTTATGAAGAAAAAAAACTTCTTCAAAGTACATAATCGGCTAATGGAGCTAAACAGTGACTGTCCACTTTTTAAACGGCTCTGGTTCCGGAAGGGATTTTGTTTTCTTATTAATTTACTCCATCAATGTTTAAAAAAACAAGGGCTGAACGATTAATCACATTTGCAATAAAATTGTGTGGAAACATTGCAACATTCCTTTCCTAATCGCAAAGGCCGTGATTTGGTCTTGTGACTCGCGAGAACAAATCAGTCTGCACTCCGCAGAGAAAGCATCAACTTGGCTTTCTGTCATTTAAACAACTCTGAATTGTAGTTTTAAACTTGTACAGCCATTTTAATAAAACAAAGGGTTTTATTCTTGAGTCCATTAATGCAATTGATAGAGACAGGCACGCACAACTAATGGCTCGGTTAGCAGCGATTAATGCTGATTAGCGGTTAGCTCCAGTCAGCTAGCTCCGTTATAAATATATGGGGTTGAGGAGACTGAACAGTTTGTTTAAATCTATCTAATCTTGTGTTGTTCATACTATATAATTTATTGCTTGCCTTTGTTGAATAATACAGAAGACAAAGAGCTTAAAAAATAATTGCATATGCAATCGCAACATTAGTGGAAAAAAAAGCAATTAGATTATTTTCCAAAAATGGTTAAATCCTAAAAACAATCTAACCCTTTTATATTATATATTTATACACCTGGAACAAAGCCAACCAATTACAAGATGAATTGTGACCATAAAACCTCTAGTTTGACACCAAATAAAACTTGGAAAACAGACAACAATACAAAGGGACAAAACTGTATATGATGACAGACTTCAGTTCACGGATTTGGCTAAAATTTCCATGGTAATGATGAGCTCCACCAATCAAAAACATTGCAGTTAGGCTTAGAATTGTGGGTTGTGTAGAACTTCTCCATGACATTACAAACACAACTACAGGATCATATACCATTGTTCTACAATCTTGTGGGCTTGGCAAGTCTACCTTTGGATGGTTAAGACATTATGGCTAATAATCAAAATCTGGACTCAGAACAAAAATGGGATTTTCACTTTTGGAACCATACTGTTAAGCTCTATTATGTCACAAAAACTATTTTCAAAAAACAAATGTATGGTATTCCTTAACGATTAAGGATTTATACTGATGAGATCTAACATTTTTATTTATATTTGTATAAATATTTAATTCTATTTCTGCTTGTAACCCTTTCAATACACTTTTGAGCGTACACACAGAATTTCTGTTATGAAATATGCCTATCTTGACTTTTTTAACTTTTTTTTGCCTTACTGCCCAGCCTTAACACTTAACCTATCAATGTCCTGAAGCACCTTATTATTGAGTATTCTTCAAGAATTTGCGGCACTTTAGACTACATTTTGAGTTCATGTTACTATTTATGACTGTAATTCCCCCCAACCCTGTCCAATTTTCCCCTATCTCTCCCTCTGCTTAGTTTATATGCGTAAAGAATGCAAATTAGCCACTTAGTAACCACATCAATTACCCACCTGGCCTCTTATCAGCCCCACTGTGTTGTTTGCAAAACACTCGTTACGGTCCTGTGGTGATGAAGGCGGACGGTCGTTGGTGAAATCTGTGTTATGGTTCGCTCTGGAACCAATTAGTACTCAATGCCTGCTGTCCTCAGAGACCAGTAAAACGGGGCAAGAGGCCGAGGCTTAAAACAATAATGTGCAACCAGGCCACACCTAATATAATGTGCGTATGTAAGTATATTATTAAACAAGGATCATGGTCAACACTTCTAGACTTTATCATAAAGTCAACACACATTTAACTGTGTATACTGTATATCACACTATGGAGTTAAACAGTCTACAAAAAAAGCATACACAGAGAGAGAGAAGGAATAAGGGAAGTTGCAGAACAGAAGCCATATTTCACTTTTATTTTTAGAGTACCTGTAATCTACGCGCTACCTCTCCCTTGTGTCCTCTGCTGTTGATAGGATGACGTCAGCAAACGGGAGTCTTTTTCCGGCCCTCCTCAATTTCTAGAGGGAAGGGTGGCCTGGTATGATCCGGTTGTGCACTAAGATAGGCCTGGGTATAGGTCCTGTATCTCAGAATGGCAGAGCAGAGAGATGGGAAGACTTAGCAAGGGGAGGAGGAAGAGGAGACGTAGATTAAAGCGAAACCGATCTGTCTCTCATTATGTCCTCTGTTTTTGTCAGATAACCCAGGAAACATCTCAGACTCATATGCAGCTATTAGAAGCTGGATTTAGATCCACTCTGCTCCCCAAGCTTGCTCGATGAAACAAAAGAATTATGGTGGTATTGTTAGAGACAGGAACTTGTATGCTAAGTATTTGAGTATCACTGAGAAGGAGCCATGTGTCTGCACCTGTGCATGCATGTCATACAATCTGCCTTAGAAGCTGTTACTATCCTATGAAAGGAACACGCCCTCAAAGTTTAATAGTTAACCTCCAGTGTCATCTTCTCATCAGCTGACATTTACTGTCCTCTGTAAACACCCTCATGCAATGTGCACAGAAGGTTAATGTATATATGTTTATTAGTAGACTTATGGACCTTTCAAAACAATGAACCTACCTTAGGTGATATACAACTAAGTGATAGCTACATTAATTTTTGAAAATTTAGCAAAAGGGCTGCTACTACCTATTATCGATAAGCCTAATGTGCTGATTTTTTTTAGAAATATATTAATCGTTTGGTCTACTAAACATCATAAAACTGTGAAAAGTTCCCCTCACAGTACCCTAGAACACAAGGTGACATCAGAAAATGTCTTGTTTTGTTTCACAACATTCCAAAACCCATACATATTCAATATAATATATTCTCACATTCTTGAACCTAGAACCATCAAATGTTTGGCATTTCTTGCTAAAGAAATTACTGATTGATGATTAAATCATTGTCAAAATATTTGCAGAATCATTTTATTTTGAGACACATCATCAGTGTTGTTTCCAGGAGTCACTGGGTGTTTTGGGTCTTACAACAGACACCCTCGTCCATGCAACCTGACCCCGGCCTGTGTCCAAGTGGCATTCTACTGCCCCCACTGCTCTCCCTTCTTTAACCAGAGCCATCTGGATGCTTTTTCTGCTGCCTCCACGTTGTTGTCTATGGCTCTTCTTTGGTTAGCACTTGTTATGCTCAGCGTGCCTTATGCCTTGCTCAGGGAGTGACTCGCAAATCTTCTGCTGCCCACCTCTACTGGCATACACCTGATCCTCCATCCGTTCCTCCGACAATCCTTCACCAGTTCTTGGTATTTCTCCCTTTTTCTCTCATGAGCCTCCTCCGTCTTCTCCCAGGGCACTGTCAGCTCCAACAAGATCACTTGTTATGTGGCCTCCGAGGCCAAGATGATGTCTCAATTTGGACTTGGCGATGTGTGTTGGAAATTTCAGCGGCCTTTCTAGCTCGACTGTCATCGCCCAGTCTCGGGCCGTGTAGAGCCAACCTACAGAGCAGTTTTTTGATGCTTTCTCTTGCTTTTGTCCTTCCTTGATGAAGTGAATGGCATTGGCCGTATCGGCTATCCTTGATTCTCTTGCTGATTGCCTCAGCGATTGATTTGAGGACCTTTTGAGTAACTAATCGATTAATCAACCAATAATATTTGTAATGAAATTCTAAATTTGTTATAGACTTATATATTATATAGACTGTTTGGACTTCAACGGGATACTGTGATTTGAACAACCTGCCCGCAGCTTTAACAAAGCATGAACAGTCTTCAGCTCCCGTCCAGTGGCAAATTACGCTAAAAACCTTTGGTGAGTCGGTGATCAACCTTGTACTTGACGAACAAAGGAGGCTGAACTTAACCTACTACACTGAAAATGTGAAGGAAAATGAAGGATCTGATGAATGCGACCTTCTTCCTTGCAAAGCAAGAGCTTTGTGTGTATGAAATGTCTATATCGTCACTGAGCTGCATTTTTATGAACTATGATATTCTGGCCATGGGTCACATCTGTCGCCCAGGTCCAGCAGGCTCCGTCTCACACGCTATTACTCTACAAACTGAAGTTAGTTGCATTCAATAACTTCTGTGTTTTTCTGTGAGTTACTAGCGGAAACACTGGTACAAATACAGGTTTGCCTCTCATGCTTAACAATATACAGCTGTTTTAATAACAATTAAAACTGTAGACAAATGTCAGAAGTGTGGACCGGCGCCATTGTGTGGCGGGGCTGCGCGGAGAAAAACAGAGATCCAAACACAGGCACGGCTTTGCAGAAGAAATGGGTCATGTAACGTAAAATTAAACCATATCCATAAAAACAACATTGCTTGTGGAGAGGCAGCGAATGCAAGGACATTAGGTGCACCGGTGCAACCTAGATGAAAAATATTACTATTATTATCTGATTCACTCGATGGCAGACGTGCTCCTCGCTGACATTAGAAGTGACATAAATGTGGACCCCTTTTTTGCTGTTGAGGTGGACAAGATGACTCGTGACAAAGCCCAAATATCTGTTGTTGTACGTTTATGTATGTGGAGGTAAAGTAAAAGAAGCCTGCCTTGGCTTTGATGATGTCAGCAACGACCGGAGAGCAACAGCTATTTCGCAGTGGAGCACATTAGAGAAAAAAAACTTCTGCCATAAACTGGTTGCGCAGACATACGATGGAGCCTCTGTCATGGCCTCCGAGCTAAATGGGGTGCAGGCAAAGGTTAAAGAGAAGGTTCCCGAAGCTATATTCCGCATTGCTATGCACACAAGTTGAATTTGGTTCTAGCCCAGTCCGGGAAATGCATCGCTGAGATGAGCAAATCATCCAAATGCACCCATCTCCTAGATGACACTGTCAACGCCACATCCCCAGAGCAGTAGCAACCACGTGGAGCACCAATTCAAGCCTGGTCCAAAGGATTTTATTTCACCTACGAGATCTACTTGACATGTTTAAAGTAATCAGCGACAATCCCGACAACTGGGACTTTGAAATAGATAGATAGATAGATAAGATAGATAGATAGATAGATAGATTATACTTTATTTATCCCACGACGGGGAAATTTTGTTGCTACATTAGCAGCATTTTTCAATAACAGCAAAAAAAACCACACAAACAAGTAAACACACAAGAAATACAGGCAAGCAATAGACAATGAAAATATATTACCAGAGACTATGTAAATTGAAGACCTGTAAACGAGGACAGCGCGGTGGATGGATTTTATGAACAAATAATCTACAGATTGGTGAGTCAGAAACTATTTTGGGCTTAATATTGAATTGATAATTGTGATTGAATTAATGCCAACTGCAAGTCATTCATATTCAATTGAGCAGTGTCTGTTTTCATTGTTGCTGACTTTGTCTGACAAAAATAATTGGCCGCGGTGTAATAATTAGGAATAAAGATGACTGCATAACTTGCATTATGATGCTGGGCATTAAAGAGAGAGAGAAAGAGAGACGATATATCATCCTGATTGGAAATTTCTTGATATCGACCATGTTGTGCGTAACGTTTACTGTTTTGATTGAGTATTAGCCTAAACAATAAATTAGGTATTCTGGCTTTCATAAATCAGTGCCTGACCTCTTACTGACATCACCGCACGTCACTGCTATGACTGCTGCCAGTTTATGGATTCATGGATGGATTCAGGAGCCCAATCCACATGCATTTTAGTCCCTGGGACACAGATAGGATGGAGGTTCCCACTAGGCTTTCAGGTAAATAACTGTAAGACTACCATATGGAGAAAATGCCCAATTTCATGTGGCAGTAAATCGGCCAATCATGAGCTTCCTTTTGTGTTTAGCGAACAACATGTTTAGAAGAAAAGAGGAAACCCATCTTTCCGGATAACTAATAGAAGACTAATATTAGTTTTGTCCGACGCCACCCAAGAAAGTTTGTTTATTCAGTTAAACTCTGTACTAAAAATCAGCTAAAGATTTGACCTTCTCAGCACTACTGCTATTTAAGGGGTCATAGTTGTGAAGCTGCAGAGAAGCAAACATCAGTGGAAGGGTGAGATAGAGCTTTATATCCAACCTTCAGGTCAACATTGTAAAAGGAAGGCTGGAGAGAGCTGCAAACAGACACAGGAGCAATAGAGTCAGAAAGTAATATTTGGTGCCATCAGAGTAGTGAGAGGGCAATCCATAACTAAAGTTAATAGTCTGGTTTGTCGTGCGGAGAAAAAGAGCATGGGTATGAGCCTGAGTTAGTGTGGATGTACGTTACACAACAGAGAGAGATTGCTGGTTAAGTCCTGATTGACCAGACAAGGACATGCACATTTTCGTGCCCTGCCTCACAGTGGGTGGTCAAGCAAGTGTGTAGAGCCTGTGCAAAACCAAAACAGAATAGCTTCTGTTCAAAACAATGAAAAGTTAAGATTTGTTTTGAAGTTAGTCTGAAAAAATACCACTACCACCAAGAAATAATGGACTATAAAAAAACATTGGTTTATTGCAACCAAGATATTTCCCAGCCATTTCCAATTTAATGGCAAATACACACCGCTTTGGCAAGGAATTTTTTTTCTCTCACTCTTGGCTTGTTAAAAAAGTGAAAACTGTTGACCTGCTACTGTACATGTCTCCTTTCCTTTTCTACAACTTCGTTAGCTGCACCTGTACATTGGAAGTCACACTCCATTCAGCCTCCTTTTTTCTTTTCTGCTTATGCTTCAAATAAAACACTGTTTCAAAGACCACGCCATATGTGTATTTTCCACACTTTGGAATATGTAATATATTTAGTTTGGTGGTAATCACTCACACATTGGGACAACAGAGGCAAAGTACTGACTGAGAGAACGGAGCGAGGAGAGTCGCTGATGTTTTAAAACACGTATGGATGATTAATTACCTGGAGCTGCTGGAGGAAAATACTGGTTTTTAAGAACACAGAGAGAGACCGCCACAAATCTCCTCCATTGGAATCATTGAAATTTGATTAAAAGGGAAACAGAACCTTCTTCTGCCTGGTAAGCAGAATATTCACAGTGAAATGCAAAAGTATCCGTTCCCCTTTCAATATGGTAAAGTGTCCGTCAGAGTTTGTACAGGGTCATTTGCCAAAGGACAAGAAAAAGTCATTACTGCCTTTCCCTTTACCTGTAACCTCCAAGAAATGCATATTACATTGAGTGAGGTGCAGTCAATCAATTGCGACCGTACAATTACAATCTATCAACAAGGCTAAGGCTGTCAGGTTGAGCAGATCCCCAGGCTGGAGTTGGTAATGATGAGTTCAAACACCTGAAACTGGTCTTTCAAGTGTGTGTGTGTGTGTGTGTGTGTGTGTGTGTGTGTGTGTGTGTGTGTGTGTGTGTGTGTGTGTGTGTGTGTGTGTGTGTGTGTGTGTGTGTGTGTGTGTGGTGTGTGTGTGTGTGTGTGTGTGTGTGTGTGTGTGTGTGTGTGTGTGTGTGTGTGTGTGTGTGTGTGTGTGTGTGTGTGTGTGTGTGTGTGTGTGTGTGTGTACGGAGAGAGAGCTAAAGTCCCTTTAGTTTGCCCTTTTCCTCCTCACCAAATACATTGACAAAGGTCCTGTGCATTTCAACAATGAAAGAAAGGTCTGATCAGCTGCTGACTTGCCGATAACCCACAGCTTTCTGTAGTGTAAAATAGTGATTCAGACTTGTTCTTCTTCCCTCTATGATGGTTTCATCATGTTTGAGAAGTGCTGTGGAACAAATAACACACATCATCCACTGACAAAAGATGAGCATCCTTTACCAGAGAGAACACCGACCGTTAACAAACTGGTCATTTGACATTGATCATGGGTTCATTTCCTTACCTCCTGAAATGTCATGAACTTCCTAAAATACACTTTTAAAAATGTAATGTTTTTTCCATCAGCCTCAAGATCTTTTCAGATAGAAGGATATAAACCCTTTGAGGCAGAACCCCCCACTCGGATATGTGCTGTGGCTTTGGACCTACAGGATATGTGTTTCTGGGGTGGAGGTGGAATTTTCTGACTTTAGAATAACAACACCACACCTTCCACTGGCATGTCTTAAAGGGAATTCTACTCCGTTTGTAAATCTTTATTTCCTGTCACAAACCCGCAAGAACATATCAGACACTCAACTATAGACTATGCTGTTGAAACCAGGCTCAGTAAATTCCCATTTATTCCCAATTAGTGTTTTTGAAATAGCCCAAACTACACAGGATAGCAATGCTATATAAATAAATGTCTGGCCTAGACGATTGGTGGAGGAAATGGTTTACTTGGGGGTCTGAGTGCTTCCAGGTTGACATTCCCTGTGATGGATCAGTGTGTCTTGGAATGTCCAAGTAGTAATCTGAAGTGTAGCTCTTGTTTCAGTTGGATTAATAGGAAGGAGTGGACCCAACTGTAACCATGTCCACATGGCCTTGATCATTGGATCTCTGTGTATGTTATATCAAATCACTGGACCCCACCCATGGATAAAAGGATGTGGGTAGACCACAGACTACCTAATAGTTGTGTGTGTTTTCACCAAGGACTCCACGAATATTTTTAAATTGTAGAAACAGAAAGGTCAACATGACAGTTTGCTCAACATTACATTAACTATTCTTTTAAAGCTTTAGTGCGTAACTTTTTGATATTAATGAACGTCTGTTACATTCAAGCCATTGCCAAATGAGTTACTACAAAGCTAATTTAAGCCTTTCAGGACCACAAAACTCTCTGTATTTCTCAGTATGGATATGTTCAGAAGATTGTGCCGTCCGGCGACTTTTGCGCACAGAAACCCAAGTGAAGATAATTACCTCTTCTGAAGAGTTGATTATGTTTTGTTTTATTCCTCCGTGTCCTCCTTGGCTATAAGCAACTGTGTGGAGGATGGGTGGGGGCTATGTGTGACCATGGAAGGCTTGTATCATGTGGACGCGCTGACAGTTTTGGTCTATATAAAAATGTAGAATTCCTCATGGGGGCAACAGAACTCCACACTACAACTCTAATATTGCTTCATACCTTGAAACCTTACAGAAGGCACAGCTCCCCAAGAGGTCATGTGATTATACAAGTGAACAGAGAATTGTGTCATAGGATAGTCCGAATATTTGAAAAATAGTTAAGTAATGTTGAATAATTTCTTTAGTCTTTTTATTTCTTATTTCTTTTTCCTTTTGCATTTTAATTAAATGTTAAACAATAAAACAAAATATTTAATTACCAATATATAACAATAATTAGTTAACTTACCTATTCCTAACAAGCACCAGAATTCCATACAAACTGGAAAATCAATTTGTGTCCTCCAGCTACAAAAATAACAATGTAATGGTATAACTGTTGAATTATGGGATTAGGGTAAAATCGATAAAGAAACAAAGTCAGATAATATTATTCTCTCAGGCTGTAAACAGGTGTCATATTTAAGAGGTTGTAAAGTATTTTCCCGCATTAACACCTGCAGCAATTCCCAATTAATATTGACTGGACATTATAGTAAAGACTGAAAGAAACTGAATGACTGAATAAGTCAAAACAAAAAATAGGTATAGACTTAATATACTTGATGTAAACAGCCATAGGCAATGTCATTGCTGTGTTTGCATTCATAAACATACAGAGTTTGTGTGTATGTTTGACTATCTGCACTTTTTTGTCTGTAATATCATGTGGAGGTTTTTAAAGACTTTATGAGCTACTGTATTAGCATACATATTTACTGTTGGAGACTGAAAGAGACGCACTGCCATAAGAATCAGAAAAAAACTCCACATATCACCCAGCTTACAAGTTAATCCACATTTTATTATGGCTGCTGAGCCGGCAAGGGGTAGATTAAAAACATGTTTTTGAGCAGGTTTGTGAATCAACTGTATTAAAGGGGAGATTAGTTTGCCTTAGAGATTAAGTGTGGACTCAACACAATATCATCTGCAGATTTGAATGTGTGCAGGGCAAATTTGACCCAGTGTTTCTGCTTCTTAACACATAGTTATATCTCTTCCTGTAGAAATCCTGTATGTGGATAGATTAGCTAGTTTAAGTAGCATGCAGCTGATTGTCCAGGACTTGTTGCGGCAGTCAAGCGCAGATGTAGATCATCATGTGCCATCAAGTTCAGAAAGTCTTGATTCTTCCGCAATGGAGAAAGGCCAGTAGACCTAGTTTGACATCTCTACTTTGGAATTTACTTATAAACTGGCAGTTGAGCCATCTGGCGGGTGCAGTGTGTGTCTAAGCACTGTTTTCTGTTAAAACAATCACTGTGTAGTGTGTAGCACCTCTGCAATAACAGTCCACACACTTTCATTGCTGTGACTGCTGATCTAGGAGCCCAGCCAACACGATAACCATCCGAAGCAGGCCAGCACAGGGACAAACCACTCTACCTGTGTGTTTTCAGCAGACTTTGTCCATCAAGAAAATACAGAAATATTAGACTCATTAGCTTTTCAACTATGATGACATTGTCCATCAAGAGAAATTGATTGTAAATCTTCTGCAGTTACAAGAATTCTGGACTGTTTCGCCTCAAGCCTGTGCAGACCGAAACCCACACACTCACTGGAACGTGCACATTTCCACCCCACTATCTCCCAAATCAACCCTAAACAAACCTGCTCTAACACCTCTCTGGGGGACTTGTCGGTTGGCAGCTTATGGACCACACACAGACGTACACACACATTTGCAGACTCACGTAAACACAAGTGCGCACACAAGCAGCCTCACACTCTAATTTAATATCCATAACAACATAACCTTGAAGGATAAAATGCAGGACTCATTTAAATGCTAATTTGTTTGTTAACATAACATCAGGATTCCGTGCGGGACAGGTTACGGAACTAGTCTGTCACTTGATATGTATATTTTATTCTACTTTGTTATTTTTATTGGAACTTTGATTATGATAATACAAAACACTAAATAAAACATTATTATAAACAGGATGGACTTGAGCAACATATTTTATGTATTCAGGTGCTTATTACCAGACAGGAAATCCAAATGGCGAGAAAGAAAAAAAATAAATAACTAAGGGCTGGTGGATTCTGTGAATATGTCAATATTAAAATGGATGGGCCAAATTATATTTATTTGTTTGGTACTTCATATGCACACACTTACCCTCTGAGTCTGTGAATAAGCACACGGTTTCCAACAACCTTTGGCGTATAGGTATGGAAAATTAAGAGAATAGAAGGCAAGCTATGATCGTAGTATGTATTCTATTATCTATCTATTTAGCACAAATGGGGTTTATGCAGTGTATTTTAGTTGTTTTTCTTAATTCTCTTTGCCGGCATTACATTCTTGATTTTTTTTTTTTTTAGCAGGGGACAATTTCCCAGTGGAACAGGAAACAAGCAGTGGCTAGTGCCTCGTACCATTCGTTTGAACTTTATATTCATAAGTAATATTGTTAAATTATTCCTACACAGTCATGCTACTGGTGTGAGCACAACCAGGCCCGGCCCTAAACAATTTGGTGCCCTAGGTAAGATTTTAGGTGGCGCCCCCTTGCATCACTGTACAGTTAACTGATGTTAAAACTAACAGATAGCGCTCGCTATTATTGATAGCCAACTATGTCATGCTAACGGCTAATGCTATTATCGATCATTGTTCTGCAACAGCAAAATAAATCATTATCATTATCACCTTTACTGTAACATTACCTCTGTCTTTGTCACGTTTTTCCTCTCTTCTTTTTTTCCTCCCTGGGCACCAGACAGTTTAGGACGCTTTGACATTATGAGATTTAGATGCAGGTAAAGAAGTCGGGCTTGGTTTTTTTTAATTAAGGTGACGTTATCAGGGCTGCCAACTTTTCCAAAAACCTTGGAGTGAGATTTGGGGGGCCAACCGATATTTTGCCGCGTACAAAGCAATTTCTTTGGGTCTTCATCCTTAGGGTTTAAATTGGGATTTGTAAAAAAAAATTGAAAAAACAAACATTAAATGGCACTTTCTGGAGAGTTTTTTCGCAAAAAATGGAGAGATCAGACATCAAGTCTTGCATGATATGTGCAAAACTGTAGGGTTAAGAACCTTTGCATTGTTGTAGTATCAACAGGTATTAGGGCATTTAGCATTTACATTATATACATTATTAACTTCTTATGATATGAGAACTAACCCGGACGATGTGCCAAACATAATGAACAACATGAAGAGACAGTAGCATATGTCAGCAACAGCTGAGAAGATTTGGGTCTGTGGTGAACAGGTCCAGGGGTCCCTGCCTGGTGTAGGGACCAGAGACCCAAAGTTAAATTAATGTTGAGGGATCAACTAAGACCATTGAAATTCTAAAGAATGAGAACCACTGTTTTACATAAATTCTAATCCTTTAACCTTTGTGCCCCCCCCCCACACACACACACACACACACACACTTACTGGATTTACGTTTTTGGGAAAATAAAGACTATTTGTTCATTTTATAAAACATCAAATTAATTATTTTCAGTTACATTTAGAGATGCACAGAGGTTAGAGAAGCACCATAGTGGCCCAACGTTGCAGTATTGTGTATATATAGTATAGTATATTTAGTATAGCTCAGATGTGTTTCATCAGATTTCTGCTCATGTTTACAACTTTGTGCTCATTCAAAATATAACTCCTCCCATCTCTGTTGTCCGAGATTAGGAGAGTTGTAATATGGTCTGCTGTGCATGTCATTGCTCCGCTGATAAGGTGGATCTCACTCAGACCGTCTGACAGACATAGAGGCTCATTCGGGTCTCTGACAAAGTTTAGAGGAGGCTGTACGCTGCTCATTATCGGAGGTCTACGCACGGATCCAACGCGTCAGTGCCCACAGCAGAGCGGGTCCACCAGCCGCAATGCTCACCTCTAGCTTTACAGAGAGAGTGGTCACGAAGTGACGGACGGTCAGTGATGCTCAGAGCTCTTACCTGAAGCTGGGGAAGTGCACCTGGGATGGATCGGGAAAAAAAAGGTTCTCATTTTGCGACAGTTTGAAACTTCCACAGACAGGGAGCGCTCTTGAACCCCTCACAGTCTCTGAAAGCACAGTCAATCACGAGCGGCTCAACAGCCAGATCTATAGATAAACTTATCTTTCAGAAATTTGACCGACCGGGCTGACACTTTAGCGTGAGAAATCGGGGGGGGGGTGGCGGCGGCGTGTGAGCGTGTGAAACCGGTCAAATGCGTGTGTCTCACGGCCACTGCGTGAGAGTTGGCAGCCCTGCCGTTATAGGTACAGCACAGGCCGGGCGCCCCCTGGAGGTTTGCGCCCTTAGCATTTGCCTATACTGCCTAAGCCACAGGCCGGCCCTGAGCACAACGGATGTATTTAATCATATCAAAGCCAGTTTGTGTTATTTGCATTATGTAAAGATATCCTGTGGAGAGTTTGACCACAAGTTCTATGGGGCAATGTTTTCATGAGGAGATCACTATTTAGTTTTTATCTCACACATGAGTATCCAGTCATGTAATGCAGTACACATTCCTGCCTATAATTAAACTATTCCAACTGTTCAACAGTTAGTGGCGAGAACACAGCCAGGAACAAAGCAATGTGGCTACAAAGGCAGAGAAGAAACAAGACCATCAGCTAGCAAACGATAACAACAATGTAGGTTTCAAAATGTTTTATAAGGAAGGAAATGCATTCAAAGCGCTTGTTAGGCTTTAGAGATACATGTGCATTTGGTAAGAAATATGGAATTTCTTCGATAGAATTGAACTAAGAATCTTTTTATGGATTTGATTTCACATTTCCGTATTTATATGCCTCTTTGATCGTTGTGTGTGTGTGTGTGTGTGTGTGTGTTGGTGTGTGTGTTGTGTGTGTGTGTGTGTTGTGTGTGTGTGTGGTGTGGGGTGTGGGTGTGTGTGTGTGTGTGGTGTGTGTGTGTGGTGGGTGGTGTGTGTGTTGTGTGTGTTTTGGCTTATAGTTTCTCAGGACTTATTTCACAGATATTTCAGAAAGCTCTATTGTCAAGTTTAAAAAAAAAAAAAAAAAAAAAAAAAGAAAACAACAAAAGTTTGCCAAAATTCCCTAGCGGCTAAGCAGGCAGAGAGGGCGATTCGGCAGGCCGCTAACTTGTTGCTCTCTCTACCAACATAAGCTGCTTTGTTTTAGGCTACAAAATGTGTATGCGGACATTTAACCGGGGTGTTTTGTCAGGATTGAGCAATAAGCAGAAGGACACTCCGCTAGCGTCTAGGCTAATGTGCAGTGGTAAACACTGCAGCTATAACGTTAATGTGACCACCTCAGCTAAGAATGGTGAAATGTCTTTACCTTCCCTACCATGTATTATATTAAATGTTACATTACCTGTAGAATTAATTCATAATAATCAGACAAACAAAAGAAACCCCCCATTTATTTAGTGGACTGTCCTGCCTCTTATGGGAAGCTGAAATGCTAAATGCAACTTAAGTTTTTTTCTTCTCTCTCTCTCTCTCTCCATAATCTCTTGAATATAGGACAGAAGACAGTCGATGAGGATAACTAAACAATGAATATTGTGTTCATTATATTTCATATCACATAACATACTGTATTTACTCCAGTAACTTTCACCAGTAAAAAAAAATAGATATAAATTATATTTATATTTAACTCTAAATAAAAATGCGGTGATGATGCTGTCATCGCGGAAGTGTCATGTCACTGCGGTTATCGTCGGAGCCCTTCCACCAATGCCCTCTGCAGCAGAATCCAATAAAACCTCCTGACTCTGGGTTTAGGCAGTTGAGATAATAAAGCTGTTTTGTGAAATCATTGTAGCACCTATGATTGTGATCCATGTGTGAATGTTTTTTTTATACTCTTCAAGGGCAAAAAAAAGAGATCTCTGTACTGGAAACATTGGTAGCAGTAGGTAAGGGTGGCGTCGGTTGGGACAAAATTGGTGCCGATAAACTGGCCTGTAAGGAACAAAACTATAATGAAAAAGCATAGTTTTTTTTTTTCTTTCTCAAAATTGCCCATCTACTTTATTGTCTCAAAATGAAGCCAGTGTATCACTGCCTTTTGTGGTTGGAGTCTCATAGTGATATATAGGGCATCTGATGCATTGGTGGCAGAAATGATCAATTGGGGTATTGTGTTTGCCAGTGAGAGTTTATTTGATGTTCACCTGTCTGTCTGTCTGTCTGTCTGTCTAACATGCTCCAGTGACACAAAGCCCTCCAGTGTGCTCTCAGAGATGGCCAGCCTTGGTCGGTGGCAGTATAAACTCCCCTCCTGACTCCAGCAGCAGTTATGAGTCAGGAATGTTAACAGTATGAACTTTAGCAGGGGAGGGGTGATAGTAATGGGGAGGTGGTTGATCTGCCAGGTCTTGACTCCTCATTACCAGTCTCTGCCTTTTAGAAATGGGATCTGTTTATTTGGCTGAGTCTCCCCTCAGGGCATTGAACTAGCGAGGCAATATGGGCAAGTGTTCTGGCAAACGTGCGCCAGTGTGATTATTCTATCACTTACCACAGCTCATCAAAGAGACATCACTTCTGAGAGTGTTTAACTAGCGCATCCAGCTGTGGAAAATGTTGAGGCTCTCTCTGTCAGTGGAAGGGATACAGCAACAGGCAGGCCTCTGTTTCTTGGCCTGTAGTTGTCATTTTGTGTTGTCTGGTTGTTTAAATGTGTTTTTAAGTGAGCATATATCTGTGTGTGTGTGTGTGTGAATGTGTGTGTGTGTGTGTGTGAATGTGTGTGTGTGATTATTTTTGTGTGTGGTCTTAAGAAGTATTGGCCCACGCTTATGCTCCTATGTCTATATGAGTTTCATACCACACATATAAATGCACTCGTACTCCAAAAATATAGTGCACTTTCTATTTTCATTTCTGACTGAATGGGCCCACTTTAGGAGCGCGTATAGGCTATGGGAGAGCTCTCTGTCTCTGATGATCTATATAAGTGGTTTGGAAGAGCCTCCTCTTGAAGTCAGCCCAACTCCAACTTGACTCGCAATGCGTCAGTGTCGGCTGCAATACACTGAACCATATGTTGGCTCATGGGTCTCTTACACGGAAGCAAAGACTGCCTTGTCACAGTGGCAGAACATTTTCATCATTACACATTAGGAGGATCGTCCACATACAATGGGAGTCTGGGTGGATTTTTTTCACACAAGGTGATTTGTCCCTGTTGCTCCATGAATCATGTGACTACCTGAGAGGATAGTGATACAGGGAAGTTCTTTTGTCTTCTGTAGACAAGCTCTCTGGCTCTATAGCCCTTGTCACGTGGAATACACAATATTTCCGTCTTCATCTGTATGGGTTATTAAGACATACTGTAGATGTCTTTAACATCAATGCCTCTTCCGTCTTCATATAGATATTACTGACATTACCGGAAAGAGCCATGTGCCTGCATGATATTGGTGCAGTGTCACAGCAGTAAGATGTAAAGTTGTGGTAAGACGGAAAAAGAGTGTTGTCTGTTTTCTAACGGGCTGCATTAGTCATGGATTTTAAAATATATTTTGCCGTTTTGCTGAAGTCTTATTTAATGGCTATTGCACCCTTGCCTTTGCTTCTTACAGAAATTACACTAACATTTTCTCTTCAGTTTCATCATTTAACATTAGCAAATTTTGCTTGCTATTTTTAAAGTCTGACGGTGCACAAGCATAGGATGACATTCAATTGAAACTATTTGCTCACATGCTGTATATAAAATGTTTTGCTGGATATAAAAAGTATTCATCCATGCAGTTGGCATGACCTAACATCGAAATACAGAGTGTACTCGTTTAATTATGGTTGTACTAAAGTGATTTTTCCTGCACCATGAGAGGAAAAATATTTTCTATTGATTATTCGTACATAGTGCTACTCAACTTTGAGATATTGTCATTGTCAACCGCAATCATATTGCGATTTACAATATTACCATATATTGGTATCATGAGTCTACTTGCTTGATTATCAAGGAAATTCTAAACTTTTAAAACATACAAAGTTAAATGAGCATAGAAAAAAATTGATGAACAAAAAATGTGCAATAATAATTTTTTAAATAACTTAATGTTTTACAAATTAAATAGCAAAAATCATTTCAAAATAGACATTTTTGCTTTGCTCAACAGTACAAATGAACTAAATAGAATAATAAATGAGTAAATATGAATTAATATTAAAAATAGATTTTGTAAGACTTTTTAAACAATGACATTTAAGATGGGTGTAGTATAATAACTAGTGATTAAGGTAGAAAATATACTTTGTACAGCCTCTTCGTAATGTCGGCATGCTCTGAAAGCCTCGACACTTCTGATATTAATGTACACAACACACTGCTAGGCAGCGTAAGTGAGAGTGAGACTGGCGGGTGCATTGACTGTCAAGTGAGTGATTGGTCAAGCAAGGAGGGTGAGCGTCCGTGAGGGCTGTGTGATGGAAAAAGAGACTGCTAAGACAATGTGAAGTAAGTTAACAGTGGACAATAAAACACTTAAGACGCAGGGCATTATCTGTTGATAATACTGTCAGTAAAGGGAAGGGTGTAACAACGTAAAGACTGCAGTGCACACAGTGTCACGTGCACAGTAGAGGATGGATACCCGACCCGAGCCCGACGGGACCCGACGGTACCCGACGGGTCTGGCCGGGTTCGGACAGATTTTTAGAAAGGATGCTCGGGTTCGGGTCGGGCTCGGTCACATCAGCGCGATAAGGCCTTGAACATTTAGAATTTAAAACAGCTTATTATGTAGGTAATGGGGCTTGTTGCCCCGTGTGCATTGATGCGCTCATCTGTTGACATTTCCGAATGCCTTCCTACAATTGCTTAATAAAAGCGGCTTTCCACACAAACATACGTACATGTGTCATTAGTAGCCTATGAGAAACAAATGCGATTTTAACTGTCGGGCTCGGGTCGGGCTCGGACATAAATATCTTAATGCCTGTCGGGCTCGGGTCGGGCTCGGTTACTGCTCTGTCGGACACGGGCCGGGCTCGGACAGAAAAATCCGGCCCGATCCGCACTCTAGTGCACAGCACATCTTTTTGTTTAATCGTGCAGCCCTAATCTGAATCTCCTCAACTTGAAATTGGCACACTCACTGGGTTTTGTGGCTTATAAAACAGAATTTATTTTCTTTGTCCAAAAGAGATAATAATTGAGTGATACATGTATTACTGCCCTCTTCAGAAGAAGAGCCACAATTTACTGCTTTCTGCACATATTGTTACAGACGTGTTTTTAGGTCCGACCTAGATTGCCGTTGTGTCTAGCGTAAAAGTGATTTTGGCACATTTAGACATGAGACTGACCTGACACATTTACATAACAAGTTGCATTTGTGAAAGGAGGTTATGAGTATAGTGACTACATTAAAACCGTCTGGTGTAAATATTCAGACCGTGTCATGGTTGGATTTTTCTGACTGGTTGCTCATGTAAATATGCCTGAGTGGTGGGCAAAGATCAAGGCTGGGAATGAGGGTGTGAAATAACAGGAATCGTGTATCCAGCCAACGTTGTAAGGGTTTCAAGTCTGTATGCATAGTCACACCCAAAGCTTCAGTAGGAATATTCTGGCAGACTCACATTTACATGCATCTATGCATGCACACAAGCACACACTCATACATGTGTTTTCAATGAAGCAGACAGGCAGGACTGTAATGGTAAGTGGCAGGAATGGGTTTAGGTTTCCCATAGGCCCTGCTGCACCATGGTGGGCAATGGGTTTAGAAGTGGGTCCAGGAGTATGTATGTGTGTATTTTCACATGGCTATGCCAGAGTGAGAGTGTGTTTGAGATTGGGTTGTTTTCACAGTAATGCGGGTGGAAAGAGCAGGACCCACCCTGAGTCACGAACAGAGGGCTGATTGTGCAGCAGGCAGAGTGGGCTGGATGGCCTGAGCCGACTCTGGGGAGAAGGTAGGACAGAATGTTTCCCATAAAGCCGCACCGTGACAGGTGGCAGAGAGACTGCTGTCACATTATATCCTTTCCTACCTCTGAAATCCAAACCACCAAAGATAAAATCATATAGAAATAAACACAGATGATGAAATGTTCTTTACTTAAACTGCTTGCTTCAATTATCGATGCTATAAGGACTATCATGTTTGGATGTTTAGTCATGAAAACGGAACTATTTATCCCGGTCTTGTGGTTCTGCGATGTAAACTGCCATCTTTCATTGGCTGTGCTCAACATCACATCTCTCCCTCCTTCCTCACCTCTCAGGTCTGAAGTGTAATTTCCCAGCTCTAAATCCAGAAGTGCTACCGGGGGACACGTTCGGGAGATTACGAGGTTAAGGCTTCATTTTGTCCCTGAGCTGTGGAGAAAACGAAAAGCAACAAACTTGTGTGTGACCTGTGCTGGTTTGTGGTTCCATGGAGTGCCCAGAGCAGCCCCAAAGGCCCCGAGGTGTCTGAACCACCTCCACTCACTTCTCTCCCAGCCTTAAATTGTTATTGAGCTGGGGGCCTGGAGGGCTGGCTGGAAATATTGTTTAATGTTTTTGAACAGAGAAAGGCAAGATACAGTACAGCTGCACAGGGCCAAAGGTCACAACCCTGATCGTACAAGGTAACCGATGCAGTTCACACTGTGTTTGTTATGCAGAGGATGGTGTGTGTGTGTGATGCATCAGTGCAGAAGTAATGGCATTGTAGTGCCTGTAGTTCAGTAGTTATTGCATGCTGCCTCTGCTTGCTTCATTCTGCTTACAGCCACTGCCACCGACTAGCCCTTGTGCAAGGGCAAAAAGAGGAGACAAGTGTGTAAGTCTCTTCCTGTCGGTACACAGCATCTCCACTGCAAAGACTCTTACAGTGCCTCGTCACGGCCACACACAGTAATTGGGCCATATCGGTCCTAGGCTGAACTGTAGGGGATCTTGGAGCAACTGAGGGCTCCAGAGGTGCGGTATGCAGGCCCACCAAGCAGTGGACACGCCCTGGCACCCTCTAACCACAGCCCCAGCTATGGGTAAATAGTCCCACTGCCTTGTGTTGTAGCCAGGGAGGACAAGATTGTCTTCTTTGGGGACTTTAATGCTAGGGTAGGACAAGACCAACATCTCTGGAAGGGCACTATTGGCAAGGAAGTCATTGGTAACATAAACTCCAACGGAGTGCTGCTGCTGAGTAAGTGCGCTCAGCACAACCTCGTCATCACCAACACTCTTTATTGCCAGCACAACAAATTCAAGGCGTCTTGGAGGCACCTTCACTCCAAGCAATGGCACCTCATTGATTATGTCATTGTAAGAACTAGGGACCGCCGTGATGTGAACATCACAAGGGCTATGATAGACTCTGACAACTGCTGGACAAAGAGGCCACACTGCAAGGAAAAACGGCAAAAGGCTCCACCACCACAATCACCTCAGTCTTCCAATGCCCACATTGCAGCAGAATCTGTGGATCACGGATTTACAGACACCTAAGGATCCACAAATAAGACAACCCGACAGAGAGGACAGTCGTGTGTGTGTGTGTGTGTGTGTGTGTGTGTGTGTGTGTGTGTGTGTTTTTACCTTAGACTCTTTATTCACATGAACTTTATCCTATGTAGATGTTAAATGGAGTACATTTGCTTTCAAATCAGGTTACGTGAACTTACTGTATTATCAAAACGTTGGTTTCTATGAAAATGACTTTTCACATTTTGTGGTCAGTAAGCTGATCAAAGTTCTCCAGCAAGTATCTGAAATGGATATGCTGACCACATCAGGAGAGAAGAACACAGTGGTTTATAGTATATCTGCAAAGGCGATCTGTGAAAATGTTGCTACTGGCGCCATACAATCTCCTAAAAAATCAAAAGGAGATTTGGAATAGCGGATATTACAAGTAGATTTTTCAAATAATTTCTCTTCTTTAAAATGACAATGTGTTTTTGTAATAAGATGTATTTAGCACTTATTAACACCAGCATTACAAAGTGCTTTACAGAGCAGCGTAAAACAATGAAAGATGAAAAACAATAAAAAGACATAAAAAGGAATTTAAGATCAGGTGCTAAGAATGGGTCAGGACAGGTAGAAATGGTAAAATTACCAGCATTAAAAATATGACTAACTATAATCAGTCTGCAGGAATATAACCAGCTATGTAAAACAAAGTAGAAACTAACCATTGTATTAAAAACTAATTTCAAGACTTAATCTAGCAGAATCCTGATCAATATAACACAATGTTGGAAATTAAATTATAAGACAAAGCTGCAGGAATTCACACAGGTTTACCACAGCGTCATACTACAATCTCTTCTGCAGAAGGAACTGGATTTTACTGACGACCCTAAACAGTCTGCTTAACTGTGTTACCTATCTGCGTTTGTCTGATCAAGTGTAATCATACTGCGTCTAGCCTGCCATGGCCCTATTTAATACAACTTCTTAGCACTTCTTTCATGCAATTGGCATTGTTCAGTTGGACGCATCACAAAGGACAAATCCACCAACTGATTCAGATGAATCATGGATCATAAATGAGATCAGAAACAATTTCCACCTTTACCAGTGTTGTGTACATAGTTAAATAGAAAACTGCTACTGACAGCAGGACATTACACACCAATTCCCCTGGTCTCCCCCTAGCCTTCCCCTGCATTCATAAATATCCCCTCGCCTGCTTTCCCTAATTACCTAGCATGAGCATGGCTGTTTCCACTTCCCTCCAACACATAATAGAAACTGCTTTTTAATATCCAGGCATCATAAAATGTCATGCTGACTTAACAGACATGGAGGAGCAGAAGGAGCAATAACAGAAGGGGATGCAGGGCTGGGGGGGCTGGGGGGAAGAGGGGGCGGGCTGTTCAGAGTAGGGAAGGAAGGATGGGCAATGGATGTTTAGGCTCAGGATAGTTCCTGAATTTACCTCTCCTTACTTTCTTTTTCTGTCATTCCTTCTTTTTTTTTCTTCTTTTTTTAAATGTCACTTCCTACATTCCATTCATTTTACTTTTCAGTACTACAATATTATGAAACCGATGGACGAACCAGTAATGTTAGAGGTTTTTGAAAAAGCAGCTGCATTTATTTTTGGGATAGCATTTTATCGAACCAAACCCATTATCAAATCAAATATTTCAAATCCCCTATCAAAAGTTTAGCCTTTAACAAATGCATTTACGTAATTAACGTTATAAATATCGGCAAGGCAAGGCAGCTTTATTTGTATAGCACATTTCAGCAACAGGGCAATTCAAAGTGCTTTACACAAAATCAGTTACACAGATAAAATGCAAGTAAAAACAGTTAAGTAAACTAAACAGTTGGTTTTGATCTTTGATCAACTGTTGTGTGAGAACCAAGGTGATCGTTAAACGAAATGACGAGGTGGGAAAAACATTGTCATCAACTGAAATAAAAATAAAAACAAGGCATTACAAAAAAAAAACGATAACTAAAACTGTAAGTTCTGTTTGCAAAACTAACTAAAATAAAATAAATTGATTGAGTAAATGTCCTTAGATTTTGTTATTGTCGGTGTCTTTTATAGAGCAAATCATGTATTTTTCAGAATTGACATTTCCAACCGTAGATCTATTTTATACAGTTTCCAACTGGGAACCTATATATTCCGACATTCCATGTCAAATTTAACACAACATAGTCCGTGCCCCTCTCTTGGCGTCATGGCGGTACCGCTAGTCTGAAGAAAGCGGCAGAGTCCTATTTGATTAGGACTTTGTCAGATAAAGCAAGTGCCTTGCAGTGGAAGGTGGTGAAATATGTGGACATTTAATGGAAGGGAAAAATCCCACGAATTAGAAAGTATATTTGAGAAGCGCTCACAAGGAGGGCAACTTAGCTTAACAAGGTAAAGGAGAATGCAAAGCCCCCTTTCACCGAAATAGAAGCTAACCATTGCACAGGGCATGGATTTATGGGTACAGAGCCAGGCAACAAGACAGAGACAACCGTAGGACGGAGAACGCTACAGGAGTGCTTTCATCGGCAACCCGATAGCTGCTGGTTAGTAAATACGCAGGAACACCAAAAGCGGGAGGAAGCTTGGGTTAATATGTGCATTGATACTGGGATGTCTACACAACTTTGTGAGTAGATTGACTTCAAAAAGTTTGCCACTTTACTCAAACCAAAGTTCAAAACATCTGTTGATGTCTGTCTTCTACAGTCTGTTGGCTATTTAGTTTTTTTCCTGGAACACGTCAAACACATTCTGCACTTACTGCGGCGTCTTGTGTTGACTGTTTACATATTTGTGTTCATCATATACATTCTATGTACTGGTGTTATTGTTGAATACATTGTGAATACTAGGGCTGAGCCGAATACTCGGCTGAAACGAGTATCCGGTACGGATGAAGCACTTTTGCCGAGTACAAGTATTATACGAGTAATGCGAGTCAATATCTGTACTCGGATTGAATAAGTCTCCACTGACTGTGTCTCCGTTCTGTGATAGGCTAGTCACAGTGCTAGTCACAGCGCCTCTCCAATACACTATTCTGTGATAGACTAGTCCCAGCGCCCCTCCCTACACACAAAGATTCCTCCTGTTGTGTCCCACCGGCTGTTCTCACACACGCTCAGGACACGCTCGTGAACATCTCTCTTCTCAGGTCCGCAGGTTTTTTCTGTTAACATTTAGGGTTTCTTCAGCTTCAGGTTTGTTTTATACTTCGGTTCAAACTAGTACTTAGCAACCAGGAGACTTCTGGTAACCGTGGGGATTGTTCAGACATGGTGTTGGTAGAATGCGACTCGGGTTGCATCTCTTTTTTTTTAAACTGCCTGCTGGCTCTAACCAGTTTTTTTGAGTGTCTGAAACTTTCTTGCTGTGTTTTATAAAAATAAATAAAAGGCAGTTATAATAATATTACAAATTAAGTTACACACACAAACACATTCCAACCCCCCGCCCCCCTCTCTCTCTTTGTTTCTCTCTCTCTCTCTCTCATCTCTCTCTCTCTCTCTCTCTCTCCTCTCTCTCTCTCTCTCTCTCCTTTGTTTGTTTTCTCTCTCTCTTTGTTTGTTTCTCTCTCTCTCTCTCTCTTCTCTCTCTCACTCTCTCTCTCTCACTCACTCTGTATCTCTTACTCACTCATAGACACACACACTCAAACATACCTGTGAAAATAAAAAAGAACCCCCCCCCCCAAAAAAAATGATTAAGAGTTAAAAAAAGAAAGTTATATTATTGAGTATGAAAACTCTTGTTCATTACAATTTACTTAATAATTGCAACCACATTGTTGTATTTATTGTTGCAAAACTTGTTATATACTGTAGGCCTATATAGTTCGTTTGTTACCTTGACAACACCACTGGTCTGAAGCTCAATGCTGATGCTGTCACGGAAATAGTTTTCTAATCGGCAATAAATATAACATTTTCTGATCAACCCATATCAATTGCATGCTTAAAATAACATACCGGTTAAAGCCCCGCCCATTTCAAGACAACCCGACCCACTTCCGGGTTGAATCTGACCACTTCCGGGTTAGGCACCGCCCAGTCCGAGTACGGATACAGATAATTCATGTGGTAAACAGATACAGATAATGCTGTACTCGCTCATCCCTAGTGAATACATATTTCAAAAATGTTATGACGCTTTAGTTGAGCTATTAGGCTACATAATAATTTTTCTGACCTTTTGGAATCTTGCCCCTGACAAATAACCTATATTTCAAAAAAGACTAAAACTAACACTAAAACTAATAAAAACTAAGCATTTTCAAAAAATAAAAACTAATTTAAACTAGCAGAAACGCTTTAAAAATGAATTAAAACTATAATAAATTTGACAACAAAAAGTCAAAAAAATAAAAAAAAGTAAAACTGTGAGAACCCATAAATACTACAGTTTTCCGTGGTAGATACCACATTAATCAACATAGACTTCAATTTCACTTCAACTTTCACAACTTGCAGCAGAAGCAATGACATGTTGGCTATTGATTGATAATGATATTGTTCTGACCGCTGAAATAAAAGCTGTAACAGGTATGATTAGAGATTTAATAGCTTTGGCACTTAACATATTCAGGGAATTTTACATTCTTAGGTTAGTGTTAGTTTGCACAATTGGACTTTCTCAGTATCAATGTACCACTTCACAACTGCCGAGATCCGACTCTCTCTAACCTAAGTCTCCTATTGTCGTGACATTTCCTTATTCTCAAACCTTATCAGCTCTCATCACTGGAAAACAGCCAGTAGATTTCAGATTAGTTGACTTTAGTGTCAGCTTAGCTTTTATAGTTTATCGTTACTCAGACATCTGAAGCATTATAACAGGACCATTAGTCAAACTGTAGCTAGCACCACCCACTGGGACAACGGAGACGAATGACCTGCCAGCTTCCGCTGCGTTTTTCACCGTGCTAAGGAAAGCCAGAGATGGCTTTCAGGACTGACAAAAATCAAGTTACATCCCATGTTAGACCCTTGTTTGGATTGAAATAATATGAAGTCAGAATTTAAAAGAACACCTAATTGTCACCTGCTCCGATTCTGACATCTGTTTTCATTGGCTCTGTCAGTTTTGGCAGTTGGTGGCTGTTGAATGTCATTTTTTTTAAAGTACAATATTTTCCATTCTTCCAGTTGGCTAGGCCGAGCCTCTTGTCTGCCTTTGTGGGCTTTCATAATCTTTCACTGGGCAGTGGGCAGTGTGTGATGGATAGGTTGCATTTATTCACTGCTGGGTGTCTGCTATGTGAATATGACTCATTTTGGGGCATTATGTATTCATGGCTTGGGATAGGGTGTATACAGGAAGTTCTAATTAATGTGTCACAGTAGGAGGCAGGTTTGTTGGAGGGCGTTGTGGAACATAATGTGATTTACTGTACAAACAACTGGGAGGATGTTTGTCTGCTGTCCAAAAACTGAATGGCAGTGCTTCCTTCTCAATCCAGACCAAGGTAAATCTCCCATCTTAATAATGTCTTGCAGAACATAATCCACACTTAAACAGTATGCAGGATCTTGAAGGTTGACAATATGATTCTTTGTGGATTTGGCAGAAATGACTGGTGTTATGTTTCCCTAATTTGTTCTTTTACCAATCATTACTGGTGGAGGTCCATATATCTTGAGTAAATGGCCATAAATCAAGCAGCTGTTTCACATCACAAAATAAGTTTTTCCTCTTGGCAGCCACATTCTGGGGTCATTCACAAACAGCTAGGTCAGACAGAGGCCTGGTGTTCAAGCATGAAATTATATAGTTTGAGTGTGGGAAAGATAGAATTAACTTAATTGAGCATTATGCTCTCCTTTTAAATGTGTATTAAAGCACCCACATTTTAGTATGGACGCATACACTGTATTGAACCCTAATAGGGCTGAACAATATTGTGTTTTAGCATCAACATCGCGATATGCGCGATAGTCACATCGCAGGACGTTGCGATGTTGACGCTAAAACTTTTTTGCTGCTTGATAGAAAAGTCAACTTCCACCGTTGTCCTTTTACGTGATTATTACCGTCCAACCCTTCCCCTTTAAGACAGGTAGCCATGTTGGCAACGTGTGTACGTGACGTTAGTCCGACGGGGTTTGTTTATGTGAAGTGAGGCTCTCCGTGTGTAGAAAAGGACCGTAGGCAGCGGCTGCCGCTGACACAGTGATGCGCATAGTTTTTGATGGGTAGTCAGTGAAGCTACAGCAGTCAGTTTTATGTTTGCTGCAAATACGAACTAAATCTCCTGATTAATGCAACATAATCATAACGTCTCCCGGCCATTTTCCCCCGCAGAAAGCCGCTACCAGCCAGGCTAAAGAAACAAGGCGTTCGTCTGTCCCAACTAACGTTACGGTTGGGAGCCGCGACGCTGGAAACGTAACACTACAGAAGTCTGGGTCTGATCTAACATCATTTACACTGATTTAATTGTTCTTGGTCTGATCAATTTATCAAACTAACGAGCTGGTCCTGCTAGTTGACCAAATATTTTCAGTTTCAGTCTCTGTGTGTTGTCCTAACACCTGTGTTTATGTTGGTACCCTGCGTGTCTGTGTGTGTATGTGTTTGCAGTATGTTGGATTTGACTCTACTTATAATAATAATTAGTCTCTCCTGATGCGTGAAGTCCATCTCTCCTCTCCTAGCTCAAAGTGCTCCCAATCTCCACCTCTGTCTGGCTCTGTTGTGGACCAAGGTCCTGGGTAAAAGCCAGCCTTAATCACATACAGTTTGTTAGTGTTTGTGGCTCTGACCATTTCCAGGTGCATGACCTGGTTTTCCTGCTGGGTAGGTGGTCCTGAGAAGGCATGAGGCCCTTTATCACAGAGCTATAGTCTATTAAAGGGGATGCCTGTTTGGATGTGTATATGTGCTTTTACTGGAGTCATTTCTTTTCTAATGCAAAGTGACAGACAAAATTATGGTTGTCCTTTCTGTGAATTCTTTTCACTCACTCTCCTTGTCAGGGTTCTTTCCTTCTCTGTGCCAGTTTGTGAAAATACCACTGCTTCCTAGTATACTTGGGTGTCAGCAGATCGAGATCCCTCCAATGAGCCTTGTAACCTTGTAGGGAGAAGTAGGTTTAGGGCCAAGGCAAACATGGTTAAACCAGTGCAAGACCATTGCAAATGGTAAATGGCAACATAATCAACAGTTGAAGCACAAATTGTCAGTAGACATAGTAGTCAAAGACATTTTTTTTCTCTCATCATTTGGAAAACAGATTATGCAATAGGAACACCCAGATTGGATGGATACTGATGTTGAAAAAAATAGAGGACAAAGGTCATTTGGTCACCAGACATCTTTTTATTCAGCTTCAGCTGAGACTTGAGGAATGTTTGAGAGACCCACTAAATAAACTCACTAGAGCTTGAAGCCAAAACCCAGCACTTAGCCATGGGCCACTAGGAATTAGCCCTGATCCACAGTTTGGGAAAGTCCTAGACCTTCACAAGTGTTGACCCTCTATCAAAGCTTTCTTTTGAGTGTTTAAAAGTGGTAGAGGTACTCCACTTATCTCTCTCACTATTCTCCCTCTCCCAATCTTCCCCATGTCTCTATCCCTCTTTTCACCAACATATTTTCACTGGCCATAATCCTATTAGACGCATTTATGTAGTTTATTGTCTGACAGGATTACATTTGTAGACGAATAATAAGAGGTTGAGATTCTGAATGGGGTATCTGTGCCTCCTGTTGGCTTTAACCAGCTTTGTTATTGTATTATGTTATACAATCATATCAGTTTCCATATCGTGCAGTAGTTTTGTTTAAGCTGTTAACGAGACATTGGTTTTACTGTAAATCGGCTCTGGTACAGATGGGGGTTATTTGACATAGATTATGGGGCTTAGTAACCGTTTGTGTTTGGTATTTTGCAGAGGCCACCCCCACCTCAATTTGATAACTAATAAAATATAGCATTAGGAGTAGGCTAAACAATTTCTAAGCAGCCTGGGTCTTGTATAATTTTATTGAATTGTAGAGTAAAAACAAGCTTCAGCGTTGTCATAAAATGTATGCTACATTTAATAAGCTGTGGTGTTAGAGGTGCAACAAGATTAAAATGTGACAAGTTCTCATTGAGGTAAAAATTGTTTTGTGATATCTGTCACAAGTGCAGATCAGCAGCTAGTAGACAGAGTCTGGCCTGGTTGGTCTCATAATACATCTGGCTTTGAAATTGAGTCTGGCTTGGACCCAATACACACACACACACACACACACACACACACTGTAATGATAGTGGATGGTTGCTAGCTGGCTGGGGGCTGACTGTGGAATCTGTCCCCGGGCTGGGGTTGTTGTCTGCTCTCATCCCGACTGAAGCCTTCCAGCGCCGGAAGACTGAGGCAGACAGACAAGGGTGTGCTAGCTAGCTAAATTACCATTAGATTAGTCGTCTATCTATACAGTTGACGTTACTGATGAATTTGTGGTATCTCAGAGTTGGGAATCGTGGTCAAAACAATCAAAAAAAAATTGAGTGTGTTGAACGATGTCGTAATCTTATGTTACCCACCAAGAATAAGCTAGCTAGCCAATGTTATAGACCTAGCATTAGCTACTTGCTTGTCAACAAGCACCTTTACAGTAGGCACCAAGTACCCCCCCCCCTATTTGTGTGTGTGTGTGTGTGTGTGTGTGTGTGTGTGTGTGTGTGTGTGTGTGTGTGTGTGTGTGTGGTGTGTGTGTGGTGTGTGTGTGTGTGTGTGTGTGTGTGTGTGTGTGTGTGTGTGTGTGGTGTGTGTGTGTGTGTGTGTGTGTGTGTGTGTGTGTGTGTGTGTGTGTGTGTGTACTGTATATTTGTTGCCTGTTCATTTTATTCTCTGCAGTCATACAATTATGAATACTACACTGTTGCCTCTCTCTCTCTCAAGATATTCTGAAGTCAGTATCAAGAAAACTTTTGATTTCAAAAACTATAAATTCTGTGGAATTTAGTGCCTCCTCCTTTCTTTCAAATGCAAAGCAGCTTGTTATTTTTGGGAGATTTTTAAATTCATGCTGTCCTACGAATCTAAAAGACTCAGCAGTGCCCTTTTAGGTTATATGTATAAAGATTTTTGTAGTGTTTATGGTGTGTGAAATGCACTCTTGGAAAATGTCCAGTTTGCCCAGGCAGAGCGTATGTTTTAATTTAATTCCAACACATTTCAGAGGCTCCTCAAAACTCTGCCTCAAATGTAATGTGAAAGCCAGATGCTGCATTGAGCATGTGCTGTGTTGGTTTGAGTTATAGGCAAACACAGATAGACTCTGGTCCAACAGGCTCGGTAATTGCTCAAGTCAAACACAATCAAAGTGACTTAAAACAAAATATTTGCTGGATTTTAATGAGATGCTGAGTTGCCGAATGTTGTGATGATTATCTACAGTTATGTGGTTCACTAGCTGGATTTAAGCTGGCATGCACTTTCAAGTAGCCTTTTCCACCCTCAAACACATTTTATTATTTCTGTTCTGTGCATTTTCTCTATTTATTTCTTCATGTGCTTGGAAAATATATATGCATTCACTCTCCCACCACACATTCACACACATGCACACACCTTGAAACAAAGTACACCAAAATAGGCATTTTGATTCAAGTTTTCATAATAATAAAATAAAAAGAATACAAATAATTTAAAAGATTGTTGTTGGTAACGTCACAAATATCAAGTCATAAACAGTTTGAGAATGCCATCGCAAAGCTCTGAATATGCTGTAGACTTAAGCCTTTGATATGCCACCGCAGCTCAAATCATTTCATTAGGTGTAAAGCACATTTGGTTTCTGTTTGGTGCAAATGTTTGTGGCTCACCATCACAATGTTTGCGCCCTTGAAACATGACAATACCTGCAATGTTGGCAGTGTTGGCATCATTGTGTATGTATAAACATAGCTGGGAATAACTGAATACAACATTGTCAATCACTGTAAATAAAACCAGTAAGAATAACTGCCATAGTCAGCTTGACGGGATCTGGCACTGTAAATACAGTAACTGTCCTCTGTCATAAAGCAGCAAAATAGATTCTACATATATCTCAGCAAACAATGATAATAATTGTACGAAAGGACAAAAACTTGATTGTAAAGTGTAAATTGTGCCCAGGCCACAAGCAGCTCTCCACCACCTCTAACACAAAATCCCATTCAAGCTAGTTGCTTAAGTCCCCTGGACCCTGAGAAGCGGATGAGGAGCATGTTGCCATACCAGCAGAGCAGCCAAGATTTGATTTTCAAAAGCAGGTAAACAAAGCAGAGATAATTAAGCTTCTGGCAGGATACATTAAGGAGGAAATGTTGCCTGTTTCACTGGTGGAATCGCCTTTCCGAAACATACTGGGCAAACTACAGATAAAGAGTGTACGACCACCCTAACACTGCTATTATTTTGAACATGCCCCTTTCAATTACAGATTCAATTACACAGAATGTGCAGCATGCATGTCATGACTGTTGGGTCTGTTGGTTTTCTGTGACTCTAAAACACTTACTAGATAATTATTTGCCATGTAGAAATATCACTTCTACCAAAAAATATGATTCATGAGGTTAGTGATGTTGGACTGCTATTATTTTGGACACAACTGTAGTTTCCTTTAGACTGCATTGACTCAACGCTATGAAACAAGAAGCTTGGCTGTAACTCAAATGGTAATATTTTACACCAATAATAAGGTATAAGGTGTTTACAAGAAGGGGATGAGCAGACTCTATTTCCTGAGGAAGCTGAGATCCTTTAACGTGTGCAGCAGGATGTTGGAGATCTTCTACCAGTCTGTTGTGGCCAGCGCTCTGTTCTCCTCCGTCATCTGCTGGGGCAGCAGCATCGGAGCCAGCGATAAAAACAGACTGAACAAACTGATCAGGAAGGCTGGCTCCGTGATCGGCTGCAAACTGGACACATTTGAAGCTGTGGTGGAGAGGAGGTCGCTGAACAAACTGTTATCTATCATGGATAACCCTGACCATCCTCTCCACCCCACACTGGTCCAACAGAGGAGCAGCTTCTCTAAGAGGCTCCGACAGCTTCGATGCCGCACGGACCGCTACAGGAAATCATTCATTCCACAAACAATAACACTTTTTAACACGTCATCTCTGGCTGGTAGATGAGACTTTTGGACACCACACTACTGCACTAATGCAACCTGGACATTTGGTTTATTTAAATTTACATTTTAGCATATTATTTAAGCAGTTGCACATTTTTGTTCCCCCATCCTGTACATATTCAAATATTTGTTCTTTTTACTTTATTCGTATTATTATTTCATGTATATTGTATGTATGTATATTTTTCCAAGTATTTCATTTACACTTATATTTGTGCTTTGTGACTGATTTTTGCTGCTGTTACACAGGAATTTCCCATTTTTCTTGGGATCAATAAACATCTATCTATCTATCTAAGAAAAAGACAAAATTAGAAATGGATTGGTGTACATTTATTTTTATTCCAATCTTTGTCATCTTTGTCTGTGATTGAGCATGCTGTGTCTCTACCAAATCTCTACTAAACTCGCTGGTGTTGTCTCCTACAGCATGTGCTCGCATCTTGATTCACAAAAATAGTGCTGTTCACCTTGAGCAAGCAGTAACCGATTAGTAGCCATAGATTTTCCTTGAAGTACTGATTGATTCTATTGCATGAGAAAGTGGCTTTTGCCTTCTCACATTGCAGAGGTCAGTCAATCTTTCAATTAATTGGTTGTACAGGTAGTCACATCAGATTTATTAAACGCACTTTTTTATGGTTATAATTCAAATACACCAGGAACTAATTATACAGACATTGGCATCTGATTTAAGTCCAGTCCAATTTGGGTTCCTTTGCTTTTACCTGGAAAGTGCTTACCAATAATATCTGCATGATTTGTACAGTAGCTACAAATACAATGCGGTTAAGGATTAGCATATCTTCTCCTTTATGAGAGACAAGAACAACAACCTTTCTATTTAAATAATGCAGTTTAAGAATTTGCAGATCTACTGGCATTGATGTCCTGGTTTAAAACACATTTTACGAGCTGCTTTGTGTGACATTTTTTGTAAAAAATGTATAATATGAAATGTTGTTAAATTCTTTTAGCTTAATTTACTGAATTGACAGGTACTCAATGGTAATACAAGTATGAGTCTTCATTAAAAGTGATTCCGTGTTTTGGACAATGTCATTTGAATAAACCTTTCTTATGGGCACAGAAATATCAAGCAGTGGGGCAAATGTCAGGGGATTATCCACTTGTCATTATGCTGTTCCAGACTTTGTTTTGCCATGGGAATGCAGCCCCTGTGCGTAAGTGTGAAACAACTTTGGACAGAACATGTTGTTTGGGCTGAGCATGTGAGTTTGCACCCAGATTATCTACCATGCCCGTTGATGACAACTAATTTGTTGACCACCACCAGATTGTCTTTCGGAAAAAAACCAAACAATACCCGACCATGCTTAACGTCAGCATGTTGGTCTTGTGATCATGTTAGCATGTTGACATGAGTATTTAGCTCAAAAAAGGCACACTCTCACAGTGTGGCTAGCATGGCTGTAGACTCTTAGTCTCGTTGTTTACACACACCAATGTACAGTATATTGTCTTTCCTTTCCTTAAGGATCCTCCTTTCATAGGCTGAATTAGATAGAATTATCTAAGTGCTTTAATGATTCTATTCCTGACTACTGCACAAGTTATAAACCATCCTAATTATGCAAAAGTTGTTAAATGTAGCCACAAGCCAAATTTATCTTGCATGAGAATGATACTCAACATGTTCACATGCTATCAGGCACACTGGTTGGACATTTGCCTTGAATATGAATCGCCTTTAATGCAATTGTATTTTTTTTTTGGTTTAAAATTATATTTACCTTTTTTACTCATCCCTATCAATGAAGGTTAACTAATTTATGTCAGTTTCAACTTTCACAAATATTACCATATAACTATGGTGCTAAATGCCCCTCCTTTTCCCAAGTCATCCTAAATCATGTATAGTAGTTTAACTGTTCATCATTAATCACAGGTGCTTTGAGTTCTCCTGTTTCTGACTGAACAGGCTGCTGGGAGAAATACAGCACTCATATTTCTCTCAGGCTGGAGCACAGCACACTACAGACCTGATGTGGATGATGCAGCCGGCAGGATTAATTGGGCCCAGTTACAGAGGATCAGCAAGTTTGGTGCTCTTCACATGCTGCTCCTCCATATGGCAGCACAGAAGTCACACATTATGATTAATAGTTCAGGTAAGAAGGTTTCAGGTTGTGGCAGTCCTAATTGAAATACTTTTCAAATATCAGATTTTTATTCTAACACAGAAATGCTTCATCACGAGTTCACATTTTGAATTTTACTTGCTTCAAACAAATGCAAATCTAAACATTGTGTACAACTTTTATAAGTAACACTCTACTGGTGATTTGACCAGTTAAGCAGATATGCAAAGCATTAATTTACAAGTGGAGAATTTAGCTAGTTTGCAACATTGTCAAGGCCAACTCTATCAAAGTTGTTCCAAGAAAAGGTAGCCTTGACATGAAGTTAACTCCTAACACCCGCCTCTATTTTTAGTTCAGAAAACAAAATTTAGCCTCATTAGTTTTGGTATTTATCATATTTTTATTTTACATGACTTGGCCATAAAGTGTTTCCTAGCAAAAGGGGCTGCAAATTGCCCCAGGTCTTATTTGGCTCAGTGGGCCCGTGGAGGCATTAGTGTTGTGGTCAGCACTCCTTAGACTCTTTGAATTGCAAATAACCTCCGTAACTCAAAAGTAATGCAGCGGGGAACGTCACCTCCTGTCATTTTTCTGCATTTAGGTGCATGGGGGCACCATTGTAGAGGAAGTGCAGTTATTGTTTCTGTCTCTGGTGTGACTCTTCCTTATTGTAGGAATGACTAGGGCCTGCTCTCTCAACTTCCACCTCTCTGATGTGCCAGAGGGCTCCCTTAGCTGTAATATTGCCCGTCTGCAAGCATTACAGCATTGTGCAGGGGGAGGTCTTCCTGATTAAGGGGAAAAAAAAAATCAACACCATAGAACTGATAGTTGGGTTGATCCACAACAGCAACTACACTTTGGGTAGTATTGAATTTGCATGGAAAGTTCAGAAAAACTTCTGTTGAGTGTTATCCAACTCACCATGTATGTATTTAGTTAATGAGTGGAGGGGAAACAGGCTTCAAGGTGTGGTAAAGATGCTTAATTAATTAATCAAACAAACCTATAATACACTAATTTGCTTGTTAACAGAGTGATATATGTAACATTATTAAGAGAAAACAGAAAAAAATAAATTGTATTGTAAAAATGTATGAGATTATTCCGCTCCCAAAGCAGGTTATCAAAGGCATGTCTGTACTATGGTAGAGGCAAATTAATTGCATTTCCATAAGTTTTTAGTAACTGAAAATATTTTACAAACCGTTCCAAATATAACCCTAAGTATTTTATAAATATATCAATATTTTTAAAATATTATATAAATATAAAGAACACACAACATATAGGCACACTGCATTTGTCAGTAAATGTATCAATCTATTTTCAGTCAGAGATTGCTCCAGCTATAGTGTCACCTTTTGATCTCTATATGGATGTGTAAGCATCAAATGGATTACAAGCTGTTATTATCACCCGCGTGTGTGTGTGTGTGTGTGTGTGTGTGGTGTGTGTGTGGTGTGTGTGTGTGTGTGTGTGGCTCTCTCTATTCTTTCATGACAAAAATGTGTTCTGTATAGTCACAGTCTACTTAAACACAGACCACAAAAGTAACAGAAAAAGATGACTTCAATCTACAAACGGTTAAATGTTTGTTTTTTCATAAGCGGGAAGACCGCTCATATTTTGTCACTTACTGAGTGTACGCCATTTTCGCTTTTAATTCAGCAGTTTTTCTTACGCAAGTTACAGAGGACAGCCTCTGAAATGGTATTTCCTAATTAGTGACACTGCTGATTTTCGTGGCTGGCAGAGAGGCGGAGGGAGAACACCACTGAGGGGTCAATACAGGGCGCCTCTCTATTTGCCAGGCTAATTAATTCACCATGTCTTTCCTCATTGCCTGCAGCCCATTATGACTTCAACACTGTGAAGCTCCATGGATTTGAAATAGAAATTATTGTCTCACCATTTGGGTTTTTTTCTCTTTCTACACTCCAAAATCCCTTTTTTTTAAAAAAATAAAAAATGTTGCCAAATGAAATAACCAGAGATAAGACAAACTCATGCATTCATATGGACAATATTATGTGGAACAGGATATGCTTCAAAATAAGAGGTGTCTTTGCATTTTGAATGCAGTCTAATCCGTTTATAATTACACAGTGAGGAAGTGAAATAGTGGTCCGACTGTTTGAATGTGTAATCCCCTTCATGTGCATAAACATGAGCACATTTCATCAGCGGGGCTGGACTAAGACTTCTGGATAATTACCTGGGGCAGGGAATATTTCAATAGTCCTTCTCTGCCCTGCCCCCCCTTTTCTCTGTAAATAATGCATACAAAGTTGAAATCAGAGAGGCCCAGGCAATGTAAAATTACCTTCAAAGGCTGGCGTAAAATTGGGCAACTCATCCGTGTAGACAGGAAATGAACCAATGTTTCTATTGTTAAAGAACAAGAGCATAGATTCCATATCTCTAAACGACAACCTCTATGAAAGCTGTCCACTAGGATTAATTTTATCTCTAATGATATTGCATGCCTACTTAACAAGTTCTATTAAATATAGCAGATAGTCAACCCTTGGTGTTTCTCATCAGCATGGACTGAGGGACTTCCACATTGCTCCAGGGATCCCGGTATTGTCGCCTATTATGTGCCCTTGCCCAGACACACGCAAACCCCCTTGCCTTGATAAAATACGTACATTTTTTAAAACATTAATCCCCCAGTCCACTCCATAACGATCATACTCATAAACAAGCTTGTCATAAAGGCCTGTTCTTGTTTTGCAGTGGAGCCTTTCAACAATGGAGAGGAAGAACTATGTCAAAAATGTATAATACATCAAATGTACTATGTAAATTGCCATTATCTTATTGAAACCTTGCACAAATTAGACAATAAAAAGCACTTTTTATAAATCAATATCGTACACCAAATGTGCAGGTAATGTAGGATTATATTGTACAATCATCTAATATCATTCAGTACTGACACATACAGTAGATAAACATGTAGTCACCAAAAGACATACTCCAATACTGTCAAGGTTTAGGCCAACAGAGGCCTGTGCTGAGTTTCATTGGAACCATCATGGGGGTGGTACCCGCTATGTTAATAATGCCTTTCTGCTGACTTTTGAAACTACACAGTTGTCATTAAACCTTTCCCCATTTCCAGTTAGCACTTTAAGGGAAAATAGCATGTGTTTATACCTTTTCTAACTGTGCTCAAGATAGTATGTCTTTTTTCCAAAGTTGGAACATTACAGTAAAATGTGTTTGCTGAATTGCATAATCTGGCCGACATAATTGTTTAATATTTAAAAACATACTTTGCAGCTATTTCATTAGACTATCCTTGGAGAAGGCAGGTAGTCTGTGAAACTGCAAAAATATGCATTATTTGCAAATCTAAAAGGAGCACAGAGATTTAAATGTCCAACAAAAAACCTGGGATGAAACTATTGGGTAGAGGAAGTTCATTACGACTAATGGAGTGCAAGTTATTGTAAATTGATGACAGTCAAGATGAGATTTGATACAGCAAGGAATATTTATGAAGCTTCCTAATCTTCTTCATGTAATCAACACGTAAATGACCCTCAATACAGAGAGGAAAACGCCCAGTCTTAGCCCATGCGTAATAAGCTCAATATGATATCTCATAAATCTCTCTAATTGAAAGGATTCCTCCCTGGCCCCTCCTTACAAGACACCTCACAGACACCGGCAGGGTGAACAATCCCTGATAGTCCATTTGAACTCCAGATGAACTGGAGACCACAACCTCCTTTGGCTGAATGAAACAGAGATGACACAACAGGAAGATAAGTTTAGAGACATCACACCTGGAGAAATTCAAATTTGTAACCATTTGACCCGGAAGAAATGGCTTGCTGAACTCCCCTCTGTATGTTATTGTGGGTGATATGGAAGAAAGTGTTTAAGTACTTTGCAGGTGCATTTTCTATAGTTCACCAGATAGTGTGACATCTGATCTCAGGTTGCCGCAATAAGCGATTGTGCTCGGAAGTGTTCTGCTTGGAGCTAATACTGGTCATTTTTAGGAGTAAAACCGAACAGGCTGGCTTTATAGTTTAAATGACTGGGTAGTGCCAATTATATCTAACTAGGCTTAAACAATTAGTTGATTAAATGATTGACAGAATATTAGTTTTTGACCTTTTTATAAAGGAACCCCTCCAGACATGTTTCTCTTATTGAAATTATATTCATCTATTAATATGCAGATGTACGTATATTATCTCAAAAGTTTAACTGCTGAACACATTATGTCTCCCAAAGTCCATTTCAGTGTAGGTGTACTGGAGACTTTCCACACCACACTTGTTTTAGTTGCGTATTGGATCAGGATTGGCTTCCAAACTAGATTTCTGCACAGTGAAGGTCAAACGTCCAAATGAAGTAACACAAAATAATCTGCTGATTAAAGCCTCTCAAATACAAATGTTTTTGTCTGTTCTTTTAACATGGTAAATGCATGTCTTTATTTTGGTTAAATTTTGGCAAAACAAAATGTTTCTTTTGAAAAAAATCACTTTGGAGTCTTGTAACGTCGAATGGACAGGTGTTTTTATTTTTGATACTTTATAGGCTAAACAATATAAATGGTCATCAGTCGCTGCCCTAAATCAAACTGTGCTATTAAGAGGCCCATGCTGACCTTGATTATACAGGGTCTCCAGCTAGCTCATCAGGTGGCAGGGGCTTTTGATCACATAATGGTAGCCTTCCCTGGAGCCTTAGGGAGAGGTGAGAGACCTCAGCATTAAGACACTACATTAAATCTGTCTCACACCAGTCCCATTAAAGACCATTTTATCACCATTACCCAGGCTGTAGTGTCTCTCCTTGCTCCTTTCAGTGGAAAAGAGTGGGTCTCAGCTTGGCTGCTCTTTATTTGATTTAGTTCTGTGGTGATGCTCGACATGAGACAAGGTGAAAGCAAGTGTATGTCCGAATGTTGAGTCAGTACCATTGGTAGTTCTTATTGCTCTCTTTCCTCTCTTCATTGTCATAACTTTTCAGTTCATAGTAAGCTCCTTGTACACTTCAGAAACAAACAAAAGCTTCAAAAGAGATCATTCAACTATAACCTTTCATACCATCCTTGTTGGTACCCACTTTAAAACCTTCCAGTTCAAATAATGTTGTATTTTATAATTTTTGGAAAGAGTTGAAAAGAGACTCTTCTATAATGGAAACCTAGAGATGCTCTTCAGATGCAACACTAACAATAGAGATAATTGTATTTCTATCTCATGGCCTTTATCAAGAGTTTGCAAATTCTAATAGTTCTTGAGTTATGTAAAGATCTTTTTTTCTTTTCTTTTTTTAACGTTGGTGTGACCACATTTACAACATACAATCGGCGTGTTTCAAACTGATTGGTGGTCGACACTGAGTCCCAGTATTCTCATGACCTATGTGTAGTGCTGAAGCTGCTGTGTTAAGAGTGAGACACCTGTGAGGCTGTCCTCATCCTGGGAATGCTCAGAGATTTATTACCTATTGATACACACCTTTGCTGAACACACCCCCAAAGACACCCACAGTACATTGTTGACTCATGAGTTGCACAGCCTTGAGCCCATGAATCATTTTCTTAAAAAGGCAACCTCCCCTCCCTCCCCTCCCCTCCCCTCCCCATTCACACTCTCAAATCCTTTTCTGTGATTTCACGGACTGCAACTTTCAGCAACTTTATAGTGAAAAAATGTTGAGTGCATTGATGTTAAAATGTTTACAAGTTGGCAGGACATCTTTTGCTTTACATTCTCTTGGTGAGATGTTCGAATCACACACGTCTCATCTTCATATCAGAAACATGGAAATGAATTTGACCCGTTCTCTCTCCCGCTTGGTCAGTGGCTGTACGTGGGACTGCTTAGATTGTCACGAGTAATGAAAATGAGTTGGGGGGCCCTGGCTGTCAATCAGTGTTTTCCAGCGATGCAGGCCCCTGATTGGTCCAGGCCAGTAAGCAACTGCGTGCCCTGCTTACCGATAGTTATGCGTCTGAATCACTCCATTCTCATTGGCTACCAGTAGGGCTGCACAATTAATCGAATTTTAATCGCGATCACGATTTTGACTTCCCACTATCAAATTTGCGTGATCGAGTGATTAATAACGTCATTTCATAGAACGCTCAGGGTTTTTTGCAAAGCCGATCTACCGCTCCGTCAACCCGCCTGATCATGAGCCAGTCAGAGTAGTTCCCTGCACCCCGTGCAGCTTAGTTTCTAGATGTAGACAGTCCCAGAGGACAGAGTAACGGGAGGAAAACTCAACAGACAGCAGTCGGTTATACGTCGGTCTCAAGGTTTACCAGTTTACCAGTAAACGCAACATTTGTCCCGTCTGTGTTGTTTTTCAGACAACAGCAGTGAGCAGTGCTAGTCGGTGCGAGTAGCGTCTGTTAGCTGTTAGCTCCTCTAGGACGCACCGGTGCTAATTTCCTCACATTTGCTGCAATGTTGTTTATATAGATATGGTTTAATTTTGCGTTACATGACCCATTTCGTCTGAAAAGCCTTGCCTGTGTGGGATCTCTCCTCTTACACTCCGCGCTACACAGCGGCCGCCGGTCCACACTTCTGACATTTGTCTACAGTTTTAATTGTTAACACAGCTGCATATTGTTAAGTATGAGGGGCAAACCAGTATTTGTACCAGTGTTTCCGCGGGTAACTGCTATCGCGGCCGCCACGGCGAAGAACACAGAAGAAGTTACTGAATGCAACTAACTTCAGTTGGTAGAGTAACAGCGTGAGACGGAGCTGCTGGACCTGGACCAGGACAAGGGCCTGGACCTGGGCCAGAGATGTGACCCATGGCCAGAATATCATAGTTCATAAAAATGCAGCGCAGTGACGATACAGACGTTTCATACACACGTCGTGTGTATCCGCCGTTCGACCCTTGCTGGACCCGTTCATAATGAGTCAGCAGTCTCTCGGTGAGTAGCGTCCATCACACTCCCTCTCGCAGTTATAAACGCCTGTGTGACGTTAATATTTGTTTTGGTTAAAATCAACAAATAATCGTGAGAATAATCGCAATCAAAATTTTGATCAAAATAATCGTGATTATCATTTTGGCCATAATCGTGCAGCCCTAGCTACCAGCCAACGTGGCAGGTAGATTGACAGTGATACCCGGAAATTTCTAAATTCATCCGGGTGTTAATTTCATGCCCTGCCCCTCACTATTTTCCTTTGTTTGTAATCCGCACAGTCAATTTTCATGGCATGTGTCCACAGCACCATCAGCCCGTTGCGGTAGTAATAATCATCCGTGCGTAAACACAGTGACCGGTACGACGTTGGTTACATTGATTAAATGAAGCCTTCAGGCAAAGTATTTTGCATAGATGGTTGTTAGTAATCAAATTATTTGAGATACTTGAGGAATTTTTTCATCCCTATTTCATAGCCTTGTTAGGGTATTCAATCAGTAGCTGGGCACAAAGAAAACTTTTAGTCTCACCCTGACCCCCACCCTAGAGCATTGTAATTTCTTGTCTTTTTATACCACTTATACTACCTGTCGGTATAAAAAGCTTCCTACTATCTCATACCTTAATGTTGTCTTTGAGGAAATAGAAATCAAATGGGCTATATTCATTGATTCAACTCGTTTGCTCCCATGCAACATTTTGAGATGCAAGGCATGTAATAGAACATTTTCTAAAAAGCATCTTTATGAGCAGTATAACGACCAACAGTTGTGAAGGCATCTCTACACATCTTTCACTGTGATTCAAGACTACTTCCTGCTCCTGGTATGGTGTGTTATGTGTATGTGTGTTTGCTACAGAGACATTGCAAAGGTACGATGACAGACGTAATAAAAATATACATGCCTGTTGAGGCTCAGTTCTGCATTCATCAACCCATCTGAATGAGCCTTCTGGGCTGGTTCAGCTTGGGAAACTCCATTTTTCACCTGCTAAATCATGCCAATGTGCATGCCTTTTTAGAGAGAGTAGATGCAGTTTTTTTTTTATCTTTGTAAAAACAGACAGGGAAAAGGGTAAATAAATAGATAGTAAGAGTCTAGTGCTGAAGAAATTGTGTTTATTCATTCAAGTTGAATGTGCTAAAATAAATAATGTTATGTCATTGTATATTGAATATTTTTTAAATCTTGAACTTTTGGTCATTATTTGAATACTTAATCAGTTAATCAGTCAATTGAAGAAAATTGGCAGATTGAAAATGACAATTAATTGCAGCTTTAATTGCATCTGTATGTAGGGGTTTCCTGATTGATCCATCATCCTTTCTTCCCTTGTAACGGATACATGTATTCTCATAGGTACAATTTATCATAGGGGAAAATTAGGAGGGATGAGTAGTCAATGATTTCTCTACAAGGTAGCATAACAGTACTTGTTCATGAATTATTAAATAAACTTTGACATGTTTATCTAGCCCCCATCTCAGTGTTATGTGATCACTGTTAGTCTGTTCATCTCATCTGTCCCTTGCCTTAAATTCCCTCAAACATAATCCGCCAATGTGTATAAAAAATGTCTGGGCAGTTTTATATCATGATAAGGTTCTTACTGAGGTATAGTGACGTTGGGACAAGCAAAACAGCATTGTCTGGCTCTTAGTACAAAGAGTTTTTTCCCGGATGAAAAAAGAGGAAAGCAAAAACCTTACAAAGCATTATAATTGTCAGAGCAAGAAATAAGAGGCACTCTGACATTATTTTTTTCTTCAACAGTGGAGTCATGCATTATTTATCTGGAGAGTTTATATCAGATTGCAGATACTGAGGCTAAGCAGCGCAGCCATTTTACATCCCGGCCCCTTCCCTGTGTTTTATGATAAATGTTCTCAAAGTGCTCTGCATTTTACCCAGAGTGCACATAAACTACAGGCTAGCTAAAGCAATAACTCTCCTAGACCCACTCTCACAATTGCAAGCACCACTCCACAGATTCTTGTTCAGAGTCCCAAAACATCTTCATAGTTTAACTCAGTTTTTCTCTTTTACTGTTTTCACTTCAAGTGATACTAATTAATAAATTAATATGACAACTAATTACTTACACTTTGCTCAATTTTCTAATGTTAGAAACTCGGTATGTTCATTCCTTGCATGCTATCTACCAAAAATCCTCCTGCAGTGTTGAGTTGGGACATGCTTCAGTCTCTTGCCTTCCTTCCCATTGCAGCGGGCTGTATAAAGTCCCTTAGAAGGAAAATATAACGGGCCAAGCTTGTTTGGACCGGTACTGTAGATTGCTGAATTAGCTGCTTTTCCTGTACACAACATAACGAGGAGTGTCAGAAGTGTCCAAACGATTTACAGTGCCACTTTGTTGGTTAGCTCATGTTCATAGAATCTGTCCACTTTCTTTATTTTTTTTCAGAGGTCACAGTAAAACATCTTTCAAAAATAATTGTTTTTTAGTGATTGCTGAATAGATTGTTTTTGCCCAGGTTGTTGATTAATGTCACTACGGTCAATGATTAAAAGGGTCCTTTAATGATAAGTCAAATAACTTTCTGAATTAGCCGTAGGTCAATAATTACATCTCAAAACTATTTTATCTTGTTAATTAGAACTGGACCTGAATATTCGACTATTGAATATTGGTTCTTTGGGTTGGTATTCGACAATTTTGGGATTCAAGTATTCTTTTTTTTTTTTTTTCAATACTGTACAACAACAGAATCCTACACCTTTAACTAAACTGAAAGAGACATGTTGCAGTGCAGTGTTTCCATTTCAGATCAGTGTGAGAGGCTATACTGCGTTTTGTTGTCTATTTCTCCTCTTCTTGGGTCTTTGTGTTTAACCGAGCGCAGGGGTTAACTCTAGGGCTGGGATGGTATGGATTTTTTTCTACCGCGGTTGAAAAACAAGAAATTTCTGCGGTAGCACGGTATACTGCAACCCCTTTACGAGAGTAGCATAAGTTAGAGCAAGAATGGCAGGGTGCCTTAAATGAGTGATGTCAGTGCTTGTGGGGTCGCGCAAGGAGAGTGAACGGTAGCGGAGAGTAGCGTATGATTGCCGCTGTAATGAAAAGAAAGAGGAAAAAGTGATAGCTAAGTTGATGTAAAGTGAGTTAAAAGTGAACAACAAGTTAGAGCTTCTCAAGACAATGTGGCTTTATCTGTTGTCAATACCGCTGGTAAAGTGAACGGCATTACCCCCAAAAAAACATTGGCTTAAACCTTAGCCTACAACATATGGTGCAGCCCGTCTAGCAGCTGAGCAGGCAGAGAGCAGAGAGGGCGACTTGACAGTCCGCTAACTTGTTGCTCTCCCTACCAATATAAGCCGCTCCGTTTTAGGCTACAAAACGTGCATGCAGGCTGAAACTCAACCGGGCTGTTTTTTATCGGGGTAAAGCTATAAACAGAAGGACACTCCGCTAGCTGCTAGGCTAATGTGCAATGGCAAACACTGGAGCTGTAAAGTTAATGTGTCTACGTCTACTGAGAACGGAGAAATGTCTTTGCCTTCCCTACCGTGTATGTTGTTATGTGTCGTGTAACATTGCCCTCCCCAACTCGCGAAAGGGCAGATTTGCTCCATCTTTTGATATGTTTTTAGAAAAACTTGAATGCGTGTAAGACTCAATGTCATCAGACACAATCCATGTTATAAGAATTAATGAATCCATGTCATTAAACCACCACAAAAGGGGGACCAGAGGGTGTGTGCCATTACAGGGGTATGACACTTCTCAGCCTTCCTGGTTAAGTCTACTCCAAGGTGCTAAAAAGGAGGGTTTGACAGATAATCGGACCTCGGGTTGAAGAGGACCAATGCGGATTCCGTCCTGGTCTTGGAACAACGGATCAGATCTTTACTCTCGCAAGGATGCTGGAGGGAGCCTGGGAGTATGCCCAACCAGTCTACCTGTGTTCTGTGGATCTGGAGAAGGCGTATGACCGGGTCCCCCAGGAGAAACTGTAGGAGGTGCTGCGGGAGAATGGGGTAAGGGGGTCCCTTCTCAGGGCCATCCAATCTCTGTAAGACCAAAGTGAGAGCTACGTTCGGGTTCTCGGTAGTAAGTCAGACATGTTCCAGGTGAGGGTTGGCCTCCGCCAGGGCTGCACTTTGTCACCAATCCTGTTTGTAGTATTTATGGACCGGATATCGAGGCTTAGTCGGGGTGGGGAGGGGTTGCAGTTTGGTGGGCTAGGGATCTCATTACTGCTTTTTGCATGTGATGTGGTTCTGATAACATCATCGGCCTGTGACCTTCAGCACTCACTGGATCGGTTTGCAGCCGAGTGTGAAGCGGCTGGGATGAGGATCAGCACCTCTAAATCTGAGGCCATGGTTCACAGCAGGAAACCAATGGAGTGCCTTCTTCAGGTAGGTAATGAGTCATTACCCCAAGTGCAGGAGTTTAAATACCTTGGGGTCTTGTTTGCGAGTGATGGGACAATGGAGTGGGAGATTGGTCGGAGAATTGGCACAGCAGGTGCGGTATTACATTCAATTTATCGCACCGACAAAAAGAGAGCTGAGCCAGAAGGCAAAGCTCTCGATCTACAGGTCACCTTTCATTACTACCCGCACCTATGGTCACAAAGGCTGGGTCATGATTGGAAAAACGAGATCTAGGGTACAAGCAGCCGAAATGGGTTTCCCCAGGAGGGTGCCTGGCGTCTCCCTAGAAGATAGGGTGAGGAGATTAGTCATCCGTGGGGAGCTCACAGTAGAGCCGCTGCTCCTTCCTGTTGAAAGAAGCCAGTTGAGGTGGTTTGACAATCTGGTAAGGATGCCTGCTGGGCACCTCCCTAGGGAGGTGTTCCAGGCACGTCCAGCTGGGAGGAGGCCTCAAGGAATATCTCCAACAAGGCCTGGGAACGCCTCGGGATCGGACGGACGGACGGACGGACGGACGGACGCGACGACGACCGGACGGACGGATACCTCCGTGCCCTGAGATTTCACAATGCTTGTGTTTCTCACTCCCACTGATGTTGCAGATGCATTTCGTTTTCGCATGCAGGTAGGACAAGGCGAGAAGGGTGTAATTTACTAATGTTGCAAAATGCAACACATTTCTAAAACATACACATTCAAATAGTAGTTTCAGCATTCAGTATATTTTTTACTATACAAGTTCTATTTGACTACCGGAATTTTTTCCAACAGCCCTAAAAACCACACACACACCACACACACACACACACACACACACACACACCACACACACACACACACACACACACAGACACAACACAGACACGACAGACACACACACACACACACACAGACACAGAAAACAGACACACACACAGACACACGCACACATGCACTTGCGCTCTCTCTCTCTCTCATTAAAACATGCATTTCAATAAATAAGGATTCAAATACTTAAGTCAATATTGGTCACAGTGGACTTTGTACATGGCCATTGTGCCCAAATATGAGAGTTTGATATTGAGAGAGGCCAAGGTTCTGCTCTTACTTTTATCATGGAGGATGTAGGTCAGAGTTCACCTGACCTGCACCGCAAAATGATCACAGCAAACTGGTGTCTAGAGGATCATTGACTAACACATAAACCCACACTTGAGACAAGTATGACCAAAACCCTTTATTAAGGTTTGTTGTCCCTCTTTGGAGAGAGAAAAGAGAGAGAGAGAGAGAGAGAGATAGAGAGAGATGAGAGAGAGAAGAGAGAGGAGAGAGAGAGAGAGAGAGAGAGAGAGAGAGAGAGAGAGAGAGAGAGAGAGAAGAGAAGAGAGGAGAGAGAGAGAGAGGAAGAGAGAGAGAGGGGAGAGAGAGAGAGAATAAAAGGAGAGAGAGAGAGAGAGAGAGAGAGAGAGACCTTTATTAACTCCCCCAGCTTCCAAGTCCAGCAGAGACCACTGCATTAATCATATAAGCCCAATTAGCTCCCCCTATCTATTCCATGGACAGAAACAAAACACAAATAAAAAGCAAAAACACAAACAAAAGATAAGAAGCTCAACGTTAATAAGACAGTTCAGTTTAGACTTAGACTTCTCTTTATTGATCCTTTTGGGATGACTCCCGCAAGGAAATTGAAAATTCCAGCAGCAGTTTTAGCAAGAAAAAAGAAATTAAAAAATAAAAAGAAGACAGTATAAGACAACAAATAACAATAATGATAATAACAACAATAAGAACATTTGTCAAATAAACAAACAAAAACCATAATTATTTTTAAAAGTGTCAGTGTTGAGTCCAGTATTGAAGTGATAAAGTGACTAGGTGTGAATTTAAGTCAAGGTGTGCGTGTATGTATGTATGTATGTATGTATGTGTACTGTGTGTATGTATGTGTACTGTGTATGCATGTATGTGTACTGTGTATGTATGTGTACTGTGTGTGTGTAGTATGTGTATGTATGTATGTATGTTGTATGTAGTAGGGTATGTTTGTCCTCTGCCCTATTTCCTCCTCCCCCCTAGTGAGGAGTTGTAGAGTCTTGATGGCATGAGGGACAAAGGAGTCCTTGAGTCTGTTGGTTCGGTACTTCGGAAGGAGCAGCCTTCCACTGAACCGGCTCCTCTGGTGCTGATGACGGTGTGCAAGGGGTGGCTGGCATTTTCAGTAATAGCCAGCAGTTTTGTCCAATGTCCTCCTCTCTGCCACCGTCACCAGTGAGTCCAGCTTCATGCCGACCACAGAGCCGGCCCGCCTGATCAGTTTATCCAGCCTGTGGGTGTCCTTCTTTGATATGGCTTTCCCCCCCAGCACACCACAGTGTAGAAGAGACACTGGTGACCACAGACTGGTAGAACATCCACAGCAGTTTGCTGCAGATGTTAAAGGAGCGCAGCCTCCTCAGGAAGTACAGCCGGCTCTGTGTCTTCCTGTACAGGTGGCTGCTGTTTGTTGTCCAGTCCAGTTTGTTGTCCAGCCACAGCCCGAGGTATTTGTATGATATGTTTATGTAACATACACAACTCCAGTGTTCTATGTGAACATGACTTCAACAACGATTTCCACCAGTCTACCAGGTTCCCACTTGCCTCTGTTGTTTTTTGTAATGTTTTGTTTTTTGGAGTAAAATGTTTTAATTTGTAGTATACAAATTATGGATGCTCAAAAAATAATCAATATTATTTTAGTCATTGTTGAAATCACGGTTATTGAACACAATTCTGAACGGGGGAGTATCATAATGTTATACCAATTACATTCCAGGATTTAATGTTAGTGTCCTTTCTCTGACAGAGTCTTTGGATCAGAATAAAATCTGTTTTATGACGGCAATCGCTCCTTCAGCGGCAGACCAAACGTACATAGCGGAAACACTGCGTAATGTCGTGGGGGCAGCAGCTCCAGCAGGAGACCCCAAACTTCCCTTGCCCCCGCGACCCGATTCCAGATAAGCGGATAAAGATGGATGGATGAACTGCGTGATGTGCTAAATAATTATTTTTCTCTATTACTCTTTTTGTTATCCTTAGGAGCCAAAATCATAATCAAGAATAAAAAAAAGATTAATTGCACAACCCTAATACAAATATAAGTATATACAAAGTATAACTCGTATAAGGCTGGGGGCTGTAACATGGACAGGGTACACAGTACAGTATATGTATTAACACTTTATAGTGTTTGGTCAATATGGAGTAAGAAACTAGAACCTTCTGTCATGTATAGCTTGTTCTGTCTGGGCATGTTTGCTCAGCTGGAAGTAATGTTTGCCCACAGGATGACTGAGTAAGAGTGTTTCTCATCTGCATACATGTTTGACAGGAGACTTTGAAGGGATTGTTTTGACAGAAGTGGTGTGGGATATTTTAATAGGGGATGAAAGAGCATTTTCTCTCCAAAGTTTTGGGCCTAAAAAGAAGGCACCTCCTTTCCTTTCTACGTTACTGATCGGCTGTTAACACACTCTTTAGCTTTTGTCAAATGGTAATTTATGTGCAAAGAGGATAGAGAGAAACATACATGTTTTGTAAGGAACATATTGTTTCATGCTTTTGATAATAGTAATTCAAAGGTTTTAATTTTTTTCATTCAAATGCAGCAAATTATTTTTGAAGGGGGTAATTGACAACAGTTTGTTTTAAAATGAATCAGGAAGAAAATGTCAGTTGAAGACTTGGCTGAAAACAAACTTTATTTTATGAAAGGACGCCTGTAGCTAGGGAGCAGAGAATTAAATCTGAACTCGGAAATATGTTTTCTCATAGGTTCAGTGAAAATGCTTGAATTTCAAAGCTTTTTCACTGTGAGTGAACCGGATGGTCTGAGTGGCAACCATGACTTTCCATGAATGCAGTTATACTGTAATTTTCAGGGATTAGTGGCAGAGCCAAATTCAGACAAGGATATCCTGGCAACGAGTGTTGCTGTGCGACGACTGAGCAGCTGTTAAAAAAGCAGTCGGAATGAATTTCAAATTAGCCAAAAGACAGGCTTCTGGTCACTCAGACGGCCCCAACCGGCTTCATCACAGGCCAATCTTAGGGTGCTTGAATAGACAGAAGGACATGCGAGTAGATCTTGTGGATGGGCTAATTATGGATGTTGGTTGCACTGACGTCACATGGTCACATGCCTGGAATTCTGTCTGGGTCAGCTCTTACCGGTATTTCCTGCTGGTTTGTGTATGGCTAGTCACCATCATGGAGGGATCCAGATGCTGCTGGTCCTCCTGCCAGGTGTCCCAGTGTACTCTGTTCTCTGCCTTGGTCTTCCACTGAACCTCTCGGAGCATGTCAACTGTACTGGCCCCAGGCACCCCCGTACTGGAGCAAAAGCCATGGTTCTTATTTATAGTCAACAACTGTACTGTGTGTGCAGACATCTTTGTCCCCCACCATCTAGTTTGCCCTCACCACTATGTCTGTCTGTCTGTCTGTCTGTCTGTCTGTCTGTCTGCCTTTTTCTTTTCTTTTTGAACCTGTTTGCCAAGAGTGGAGTAGCACTGGAAATCTAATGTGCTGCTTTTTGTATCAGGAAGTTGGATTGAGCAAAAGATGTGGGGGGAAGAAAAGTGATGAGCAAATCAGTGATTTAGGGGGAGTAAGGACTGAGGTTGAAGTACTGGAATACTTGTTTTCACCTCCTGCTCTGACTTTGTGGTCTACGGAGAGCTGGGCAGGCTTGTCTGGACGAATATACCGTTATGCTTTACCATCTGTCCCTTCAGAGATGTCACCCTGAATTTAAAGGGAAACATTTTAATTGGTACTTGGACGATAGATCACTTGGGACCCAAATAGATTTTGTATAATGACCAATACTTCAATCCCAAACACAGGTCCTTTTTATATCGGCCATACGTGACCTTTTCAAGGGCACAGATGACCCAAAGAGGTTGGTCCTCTAACCTTGCAGACCTTTAGAATGCTTTTCTATAGTGGCCTGCTGGGAGATCAAAATATGTAACCTGAAGGCAATTGGTTCATTGTCAAGTGTTTAAAAAAAAAAAAAAAAAATGTGATTGATTATTAGGTTTTTAATGAGCAGGTGAAAATGCTCCAGCATATGTAGGTGACACGTTCTGCTTGCGTAGGTAAATCAGCATAATGATGACCATTTTTGAGGCTCACAATGTATCTGAGGGGGGAAAAACATAACGAAAGTATGCAGGCCAAAAAATAATCTCAGTCTTTCTGCTCTCACTCCCAGATATCCTTGTTCCAAATCTCCTCTCTCTATCCATGCCCTCTCTATATGCCCTCTCTTGGGGCCTGAGGGAGCCTTTTGATATGCCCCCTCTCTCTTGGCAAGGTTGTATTTCTTCATTAGGCCCTCTGGGGGATGCCAGAGTCCCAAAGGATGTCAGAGTACATTAATTCTCATCAGGACATGGGTCCTCTCAGGTGTGAATGGCAGCCAGCAGCTGTCGACAGGGCTCTCTCAATCCTACTGCAACTCATATATCACCCACTGCACGCACGCACGCACGCACAGATAACATAGTATGTAGAGTGAAAAGCTAGACTCACATGCAAGTATGCTGTTGAAAGAATCATCACACACACAAAGGAAGATTTACACTGAAATCACTGGAATGAACATATCTCAATTTAGGACCTGACCCATGATAATTACAAAAGCAGCCATATATCTTAAAGTCTTTAGGGGGACAGAATGCCGTCTCTGCTTAATTTTCCATGTGAGTAAATTTGCTGCGTGCATTTAAAGAGCCTTTGTGATTGCCTCATAGCCTCTCCACTGAGCGCCCTAACCACCATAGGGAGAGATCACATAATCTCTCTCTCTCTCTCTCTTTCCCTTTTTCTTTCTGTCTCCTGTTTTTCTCTTTCATAGCATGACAGCCTTGCATGTGTCTTACCGAGATATTTTCTCAAGTAATTACATAAAGTAATTCCTCCCAGTGCGGTTGTTATGGCTCCCAGCAGACGTGTATACAAATTACTCATATTTGCTCTGTGGTCAAAGCTTTGAGCTGTCCCACAAGACTATGGGTTTACATTATGAAGGTCTGCCTATTAAAGCCATTTGTTAAGGTCTTCACTCCTGGGAAGAGGCAGCTCCGTAGGACACTAAATGTAAGAGGTTAGCCTTAGAAGTGAACTGTTAATTACTTCAGTTTGTTATAGAAGGCTTCACGTTGGATTTTGACTCGACAGCCAAACCTTAATCCTCATGTAAACCCAGACAGTGCTCCAAAGCAGTTGAAATTGGTCCTTCTACTTATAGCAGTTTGTACATGTTGAAAGATGTGAAGGGGGTAAATCTAGGGGGTTTTAAGGCCTGTTGAGGATGATTCCTCTTTCCTATTATTATTTTTGTCATCCTGTGATTATTTTGTCATCATGGTGCCATATTTTCCAACGTCTATAGTTGTTTCAAGAATTAGTTATCTGTTCTCTTCAGTACTCGACTCAGTGTATTTGTATGGTCTTTGGTCTGTAGCTCTTTCTCACTTCCAAGCTGCTTCCTTTGGTCTCTTTATTTTTATGTTTGGCTTTTTTCTGCCTTGATAGGACAGCTAGGTGAGAAAGTGGAGAGAGAGAGAGGGAAAGAGCTGCAGGAAATCGCCACTTAGCCAACCGGGCCACTTCCTTTGGTCTTTTAGCCCTTTTTATTCATTAATTGGCTATAGTTAGGACTTGACTGGATTGCAGTAAGGATCTATCCAATTGAACCCAAAGGACTTTTTTCAGGTAGTTTCAGGAAGTTTCAGGAATTTTGTAGGAATTTTGTATTTGTCACATGATAATAAACATTCGAGTGGAGGTAAATCCCAGCAGAGAATCCACATGAAACACCTTGCTTTCTGATGGCCCCACATCCATTTTTTACATGGAGCTGGGGTGGAGCTCTTATTCTTGACTCATCCTTACCCCCAAATTTGCTGTTGCCCTGGGAGCAGTGTGCCTCCCCAAATTCTTGTTTTGCCAGTGGTCTGGAGAAGAGTGATAGGAGAATCTCTGGCCTGATGCAACCACTCCCTCACAGTGTTAAGCATTAAGAAACTCTAAAAGTGACTATTCAGTGTGCCCTGTTCAGTCTCCCATCAGAGAGATGCATTGCTGTGCAGTTCTATGTGCTAACCTGCTCCTAGATGTTAAACAAAGTGCTAGAGCAGGATGACAAAGAGAGAGATGAAGGCATAACAACACAGTAGGAGTGAGTACACTAGTCTCATTCATCGAAACAGCCCTGGTTTGGGCAGCTTGTAATTCTTTTGAAGCTCTTGTGTTGAAGGTGGCTTGGCAAAGCTTTCATTCCGTCGACAGAGGGAGGGAAAAGGGGATTTGGGGAAAAGAGCAGGACCGAAAGAGGAGCCCTATCTCACTCAAGGTCACTTTTCAAATCAAGCAAACCATACATGGAATCCACGTGAGGCTGTACGGGCTCAGAGCACCCAGTCACACTGGGGCCCAGCTAGGACACCCCATCACTCTCTCCACTGCACCCACCAGGGGAGCCAGGCTTTGGGTTACAAATGAGCAATTACCAGGGTCTGAGTTACGCTCTTTTCACCCCGTTTAATTTTAATTTGTTTATCTTGTATCTCACAGTTTACTTTAAGAGTGAACTGCCTTTTCCAGCCAACAACAATCAACTGCATTAGTGTAACTCAATATAGTTGTAGTACAAAGTATTTTTGCTAATGTTCAAAGTGGAAACCTTTTGAATAATAAAATATCTGTTTTCATGGGTTTCTAGTAGTTAGAGTTAAATTTGTTATATATATCTGTGTGTGTGTGTATATGTATATATGTGTGTGTGTGTATATATATATATATATATGTATGTATGTATATATATATATATATATATATATATATATATATATATAATTCTTCCGAACCGGTCTGAAACAAAAACAAAACTGTGTACCTCTTGACTATTTGATTTTTTGAAACCTGGGCTCAGCGCTGTGGGGCCACCCCATAGCCTTCATCATTCCCAGCTGCCAGTGAACCTGCACTGGGCCGCGCGGTCTCCTCATGCATTTCATCTGTTCACTGGAGCTCAGCATTCTTCATTTAGACTCAGGAAAGGAAAAATCAAAGTGGCCAAATTATCCATACATGCCTACATGCCCACACTTTAAATAGTTGCTTAATTGTTTAAGTGTGTTGCTCCATTATTATACTTAAAGTGGGTGACATTCCAGTTGCATATTGTACCATTCCTTTTTGTTTTTCAGTCCACACTGTGTCAATATCTGTGGTTTAATGAATGTAAATATTGTTTAAAGAACATATTGTTATTTAACTAAATCTACTCTGTAGCAAAGGCCATGCACTTAAGTCTAATTGTATTATTCACACAGAGAGTAAGAGCGGAATTGAGTTTTAGGAAGTCTCTTAGTGCAGCAGCTGTATGATCCTCACCTTCTCCTTGTTAACTTTAGTGCAGTGTCAGTAATGTTGGACCATGGCCCAGACACCCATGCAACGTGACAGGCTAGTCCCATTAAGGTTTCCTAATCAAGTGTCCTCTCCTCCCTTTCTATCCCCCTTTTCTCTGCCTTCACAGAGAACTAGTGTTTTGGCAGAGAGCTCTGTGCTAAGGATTCAATGCCGTGTTTGTGTTGGAAATGGGCCAGTAGCCTCTTCTATCTGCCCTCCTTTCCCATATGGGATGGTTGCTGCAAAGCAGCTAAATCAGGGGCAGTCATTACCTTGCCTCAAAGATACTTCTCCATCTTTTCACCACTTCGTCATCAACTGTAGGAGATAGGGAGCGATATTGTAGATTTGCAAGAAAAGCATGAAAATCAAATGGATAAGAACATAGTTATGAATAATATTTAAGGCTTGTTCTCATTCATATTTAATTTTATTTTTCAAAGAATTGTATGTCTCTACACTAGGGCTGTCATGATGCCAGAGATTTAGTAGTCACTACCAATACCAGTGATACAGGCATTGTGTCATGTCACTCTTTTTTCCAGTGTGTTTTTTTTCCACAATCGGATTTTACTTTATGTCACTGTTTTTTGGCCACAACTTTGAAGCCTGGCATCACCACACAGCATACGGTAATGACTTCCATGAGTTCACCTGGAACTCCAAAACAGATAGTATGTCATGTTAAGTCTGTATGGTGTGTATGAGTAGGCCTTCCCTTACAGTTTCAGAACTTTGGCATTGAACTGGTACCAAATTCTCCGTTCTCATGACATCCGTACCCCACACATCCAAAGGTCGTTGTCAGCGGCTGTCAGACAACACTGTTTACCGTTGATTACATAAAATGAAGTGTTGACAGCTCAAAATGCACTGTATTTATACTTCAAAGGGGAAGAAAACGTAAAAGGAGCTGCTGAAGAATTTGATAAATAAACAAATTAGCACATGTTACGACAGGTCTTTCAATAAATGTAGTAGCTGTCAATAAGGTCAGTAATGGCATGTGACACTTGGAGGGGCTTGAATGTGTGACACTGATTTAACCTAGCCTGATCGGCAAGTGGGGGAGGGGGAGATGATAGTCATTCAGGAGATTGTTTCAGGAAGGAGCAGCAACTCCTGACGGCGTGGTCACCGACGTTACATGTATGTAGTAAATTACAAGCTAATGTAAACTGTTAGCTACTGTAAGCTTAATGTAATTAAGATTAGTTAATGCAATTCTCCTTACCAGTAAGTGTTCTGACAACTACAAACATGAACTCTCACAAGTTTTTAATTTATTGACAAGGGATAAATAAGAGATAACAACTATTGCTTACACCATAGCCTATTAGTGTCGGTAACGTTACCTACCATCACACGTTACGGGCAAAGTTGCCGACAGTAGATTCTTCTCCTGCAAGCAGACTGACGATGATTTACCTTCTCCATCTCAACAAAAAAATGAACAACATAGTTCACAGTTCCTCAACCATTTCATCCAATGTTTTGAAATGCAGCGTGCACAAATGACGTGCACATGCTAGCCTGTTCCATTTACGTGTTCTCCACATGCAACAGAGGAGCCTGGCCTAGCCCCTGAAGGACCTGACGTGGAAGGACCAGTCCTACCAAAGAAGGATCCTTGACTTTGAGAAACGTTCAATCTATCTAGTCTATTGATCTGCGCTCGATTGCTCTTCTTTCATCCTTCAAGTGCCCTGATGTCTGTCACAGTAATTTGAAATATGATTTTTGTGAACTGAATTTGAATTGTGAGAACTGAATGGGAAGATATATAGAGAGTTGAATTTTCATTGATGATGATATTTTATTAGATCTCAGTTCCAAACGAAAAAATTCAATTTCAAACTATACTATTCAGATTCAGTTTTTCAATGCAATAATTCAAATGAAATAATACAAATTCAAATTGGGATTCTAATTCAGTTTTTCAACGTAATATTCAAATTTAGCAATTCAAATTCAAATATAAATGTTTCAAATTCAGTTTCAGTTGGCACATGTTTCAGCCCATTTTATTTTCATCCAATTTTCACCATTTTTTTTATATTCAACATGAACAAGGATTACAGCTTTTAATTTGCAAGTAATTTGGACTGATCTTGGTTTTGAAAAGGTTTAAATTCATAAGATTAACTAACTAAACCAACCAATTTTTGCTAAGGTTATAGTCGTCAGAGCAGCTGGTAAGAGTCATTATCCAAAACTCCGCCTGTAGTTTCAGCCCTGGTCCAGGCTCAGAGTTGCAGCCTGTTGTGGAGGCCCCGCTGCTGCATGGTTATCTCATAACCATGGGCATTGAAGCATGATCACCAGCCACTTCCCACTCTCTTAAAGAACTCATTAAGTGGGCCTCATATTTTTTCAGCTGCCAGGTGCCTGCTGGCAGCCGTGGACTAGGATGAAGAGGCCAGTGTGTCCATACCAGGCAGGGGTGGAAACTACAAGGTTACTACAAGGAAACTACAAGGTTGGGGGGTAGATCTTTGCTTGAGGAAATAGGCCTGGCTAGAACTAGATAGGAAGCACAGAGACTGTGTATCAACGGATGTCACTTTGCAAAGGCTTTAATTTCTTGTGCATTTATCACAGTGTGGAAATCACAAAAGCACTAGTTATAGTATCAAAATAAGGGGAAAAAAAAGATTTGGAGCATCCCCCCCCAAACTTGATTTGAACCTGTTTTGGTGGAACTTTTGCACACTGCAAAAGAAAAGGCCACATACATATTAACTAGAAGTTACTGTTCACACAATATGATAAGGTGAGTTAAATAAATTAGCTGGGTATGTGGTTAAGAGCAATTTGCTCTGTCAAGTGTATTGCCGTGTGTATTTTATCCATAGCAAATACCCAACAATGGGTCCCAAAATATCCCATTTAGTATAGTAAATGCCATAAACATATTCTTTTCAAATATGTACAATCCTTCCTCGAAATAACCAACCGGGCCTGACTTGTTGCATCCTCCAAATGTTCTTTAAAACTTGCGATTTTCAGTGTGCAGCTCGCTAGCTTGAAGTTTGTTGTTGTTGCTTCCCGAAAGGAGCAGAGTTCAAGAATGGCAACACACAGAGAGCGGAAGGAGAGGGACATCCGGCGGAACATTCAGTGATTATCCAACAATGGAAATTTACTCTAGCTGATTCAGACTACTTAGACACAAATACATGGGAACATAGGGTCCAGGTTGAAAAATACTGTCTCTGTCATTCACATTATTGATAGTTGATAGTATTACATGAATACAATGGTGTCCTGCTAGTCAACCAGAGTAGTTTCCCTCTCCAAATTCACTTCAGAAGAGTAACGTTAGTCACAGCGTTTACTTGTATTAAAGTTCAACAAAAAATAGTTTACATTCAAAAAGATCCTTTTTCATTTTTTTCTTCTATGTAGATGCACTCCCCAACAAAATCGCTGCATTAGCCAAGAATTGTTTATTATTTCCAAATAGAGCTATTTATGTAATCTTTTAAAATTAGTTTTTCCTTTTTCATGTCGCAGTATATCAATAGTATATCGCTGGGGAAAAAAATACTGCAATGTCAGATATTTCCAATATCGTGCAGGCCTAGCCTCAACTATTTCCTTTCACTGATGGCTTTTGCTGTGAGCCACCTGCAGGAGGTTTACAATGAATTAAAAGCATATGAATGTAATTTAGTTTTAGTAGTCTAAATTAATAACTTTGTCACTTTCCCAAATAAACACATGTCTCCTGGTCTACAAATAAAGTTAGTGAGTTCAAAACTCTGACATTAACTCTACGCTTGCATTGAGATACATATCCAATGTAATTGTCTTTAATTTTACACATACTAGCAAGCACATTTATAGTGACCTTATTCATACTGCTGAACTAAACAAACAAGTAAAAAACAAACATACAAAAATTAAGGGTGATTGTCTGATTAGAGTGGTCCTACACATTACACTGTCTACTGAGCAAGGGAACCCTTTCAGAGTGTTGATATTTAGGCCTAGCTATAGCATGGAGTACCCTGCCTGACTCTGTGCCTCCACACATTTAAACCAGGCATCCCAGGCGGAGTGCAATTGATTTTGGCAGTGGATGGAATAAAAATTGATTGAATCAGAATGGAAAGGACCTCACTGGAGGATCGACCATGCAGTAACCCTTCAGCTGTGTACGCCTTTGCCAAGAAAGTACTCACGGTTATTCTAGCGTAAGGGGCAATGCGATTAAAGCACATAGCTTCCACACAGAACACTGGAGGTGGAGAATATGTCCTATGGAGAAATTACACATGTGACCACTAGACTGTGGTTTTACTGTTAATTAGGAAATTGACTAATATCTACCTCACTGTGGTCTGGGATGATGAGGGAATGGAAACGGGCGCAGAGGCATGAGATGTATTGAACATACAGTAATAATACACACACTGAGAACGGACTCAATATATGTGGTCTGTTTTTTTTCTGTTTGGTATCTGTTTAGTGTAAACCTGCTCTCTTAAAATCAATTTTAAACAGGTTTAGGCTCTTATTGTTTTTGGAGTGAAACAGCAAGAGGGAAGCATTACATATCCATTATACAGCCAACCTTTTTTGAATGCTGCGAAGCAGTAGCTGGGGTTGGTAGTTGGTTTCATTCAAACATTTTGCAAGCTGTAGCTCAGGGGAATTCAACTGTTAACAAGTGTGCTCGTTAAAAGCTTGACACTGTTATATTTATACAATTATGTGATTACAGTATAACTGGCATATCAATTGTGTTGCTTTCACAAACTTTACCTCAACATAAATATCATTGGGGAGGTCCTTGTCATCTCTCTATTTGCCAAGTGTGTGATGTGTCATAAGTGTGTATTTACAGCGTACTTGCCTTTTCTACCTTGGGACCTCGTCTAACACTTGTCAGAAAGCAGCTTCACCAGAGACAATCAAAGAGCAGCGCGTGGCATGTTTGATGTGTACTCAAACATAATGTGCTGTGAAAACATCCTTATGCTCTGCCAACGCTAAGTCTCGCGCCGTCTCTCTGGCACTGGTTGCTCTCCACCAGTGGGCCTGCAAGGCTTGTGTTTATCTCCGTTTTAAACTTCTTTATGCTCACACACAGAAGCGGCATTGTGAGATGAACAGGCCTAGAGCTACGAAACAGATTAATCTGTTGCATATACAAAGCAAGTTCTCCGTTTTATGTTTGTGACTTACACATCTTTGTCAATATATAATAAGTAAGACACTGAACTGATGTCAAAATGACAATGAAATGCCCTTTCTAAGCTTTAGGTATATTAGTGCTATAGAGCAAGATAAAAAACCTGCTGCTCTCGATCACTATTTTATCTTCTTTTCATAGTTTGAACCAGGTACGCCAAGTGTTTGTTCAGACCAAACATAGGTTGTTTAGATCAAAGGTAACACACCAGGAAATGCAAGGGCTACGTTGGTGAGAGAATGTTACTGTTAACGATTTTTACACCTTTTGGCTTTGTACTGAACTGACATACCTCCCAAAGATAACAAGACCATATTCACATTTTGGAAAATTGATTCTTGAATTCTGTATTTTCTATATATTTTAAAAGATTTCTTTATCAGTAACGGTTTTTTCATTTCATACAAAAGGTTATATTTCATACATAACATTTACTTACCCTTTAATCTATCACTACAACTGTGTTTTACAATAACCTTTGAAAAGAGGCCATGTTGAATGGTTATGGGAAATTCCGAAAGTATAGCAGGGCTCTATGGACTACATCTGTCATTCAGAATAAAAAGGTTTTCCCTAGCAGCACTGACTGTGTGAGGAAAAGCACTTGCCCAGTTGCAGTACCTGAAATCATTCTCTGCTCTGTCTAAGAAGCCTTACAAATATTCTTGTGTATTCTACAGTTGTATTACTTGTGGCGAGCTCTCTAGACATTGACCACTTTTTGGCACTAGAAATAATCTATCTTGTTCCTCCTAAACTTTTTAAGTGACAATGACACCAATCACAAGGTTGCTCCAGCATTAGTAGCACAATGGAAATGGGCTGATAGATTGACTTATGTATAGAGTGACATGGCTTTGTCAACAACAAGCATGTTGCTGCAGTTAGGGAGACCCTGTAAACTGCTTTAGAATTCTTTGAGCTTCTTGTTGTTATTTGTTGTTCATGGTGTGATATATTTTAACAATCCCCTTTTTATAAATAGGGCTGGGTATCATTTTAACTTTTTTGATACCAGTACTGAGAATTTGATACAATTCCTGAATCATACTTTTTTCTTTACCAATTTTCTAAAAGACAAATTACAGAATGCATTTTATTTTATTTTTCAGTTCCCTTAAACTTATGTGACGCACACTTTAGTCAGTCCTCTCAAAATACAACACACATGTGAGCCCCGTCTTTGTGAATAACATACTGTTGTGTTTTTCCTGAATGCCTCTACAACGTTTAACATTAGACAGCCAATCACAAGCATTATTAGATCAGGTCACAAGCATGCTGCATGCGTCTTGGCTCACTGAAGCTGATGAGATTTACTGTTTATGTATTCAATTTGGCATAAAAGACAAGACTTTTTTAAAGATTATTTTTTGGACATTTTATGCCTTTATTTGAAAAGACAGGTGATATAAAGGGGGAGGGAAGGGGGGGAATGACATGCAGCAAAGGGCCACAGGTTGGAGTCAAACCCAGGCCCACTTTGTCAAGGAGTAAACCTTTGTATACGGGCGCCCGCTCTACCAACTGAGCTATCCAGGTGCCCAAGACAAGACATTTTTTGATACTCAGTACTATGGAGACAATTCAGTTTTTCAAAAAGAGGTGGCTATTAACAGACGGTCCAAATGTAAATGCACAGAGAGAGAGAGGGTCAAGGAGGTGCTGAGCAAGTCAGTGTGCTGCGCACAGCTCTACCGTGAATTAAGATTTAACCCATTTTAACTAGTAACAAAAAAAAGAAATCAACATGGGGCGGTAACGTTAAAATTGTGGCGGACTTACAAAAAATTCAATTAATGGGAAACACTGGCACAAGAACAACATCGGCCAGTTTAGTTCTGCCATGGATGAGGGTTTAGACTGAATCTTTTAGTCTGGTTGACTCGTCAAGATTTGCTCTGTGTCTGTTTGACCAAATTTCCCTGTTACATTCTGTTCATTCTCTGAGGGTTCTTTTGAGTTCAGTTTGGCTTGTTCTCCCATCACTTAAGCAAAAGATTGCATAACCTGGCCTTGGAGGCTGTGAAGCTTGTCTCGTTGCCCAGAGCAGAACCTGGAACATTAAATTTTTCTAACTCACTCTCTTGAAGTCTCTTTCATTCTCCTCTTACCCAATTTTATACTGACCCCGGTGCTAGGTTGGGGTTCTGTTTGCCCAGCTGCATGGCTTATTTACCTGGGGTAAAGGAAAGTCCCATCAGACCTTTTCATAAAACACAGAATAAAATGTAATCTGAAAAGGAAAGAGAGAATGGGGCGAGGGCTAATCCATGGTCTGCCAGAGTACGAGGAAACTGAAGGCACTGGATTGATCCCTGGACAGAACTGTTGAACCTTTGGGGCAATGCCAATGAAAACAGCATATTAGGAATCTGAGATGTGGTCCCACACACTTCATGTCTTTCTCCTCTCAACAACACTGGTATTCCCTCCATTTCTCTCTTCCTTCCATAATATACACCCTATACACATATCCTCCAATGCTTTCCTCTTCTTATTGTCAGAATTCAGCAAGAAAAATGTACTGACTCATGGAAAGGACTTCCTTGCCCTTGGGCTTGTGGTGTGGTTGAGCAGAGGGAAGTTCTTAGGTTCAGACCCAGATGGGATCTGTGGCTGTGTAGAATCCCATTGCTCTTTTGTTCCCCTCCCGAGGTTAGGGCTGGAGATTCCCTTGCCAATGCCCAGTCAGCACCACAATAGTGCTGGTTAGATTCCAGGCCTCAGACTCAAATGGATAGCAAAGCTGAACTCTTATACAGTATATTGTGCATATGTATTGACCAGTGGCTGTTACATCACCTTTAATTTTTTTTTACACTGAGATGACTTAATACTGACTATACAGTAGACGGAAGTTGCACTTATTTTAAAGTGTTCCTTGGTTAATTAAGAGGTAGAAATAACCACATTTAAGATTCCTTAAAAATAACTTTACTTGAGGAACTCTCCCAAGACACCAACAATGCAGAGTAAGTGTAGATAAATAAACTTCAATTTAAATGGGATGCTCTCTGAATTTACCCCCTAACATCAGTGTGCTGTCTTGGTTATGTATTTGATATTATTTCCTTTGAGTGTCTTTAATAATGTGCATGCATTTCTTTAAACCTTCTTTATGGTAGGGTATTAAAAGCACAGAGATGTGTTCTAATCCAGCTGGGGTATTGCCCCAGACGCCAACTGTCTTTATAGAGCAGTGACATTAGCTTGTTTATTGGTTGCAGGGGCGTAAAAATGCTATTGTTTTAATTGCTTGTGCATGCTCCTGGGATCCATGGAGATTACAGAGACTGCAGATGCCAGCATACCGGAAATGGGATAACAAAACAAAACTAAAGAAAGCCAAAATATACATTAGCTATATTTGATTTGCTTTGCACTCATACCTGTCATGTTTGGTTTGGTCAAATTTACCTATTACTCCCAACAACCTTGATAGTTGGGGAGCCGAAAGAAAAGGCAGTGGAAAAGCAGCTCTGACCTTGCTAACAAAAAGTGGCCTCAGTTTAACTGGTTGAAACATAAGAGGAATGTTTCCTACCTGCATCAAACCCACCCAGCCATGTAGACACGCACACCTTTGCACGTACACACAAACACATGCACACATTGTTCAATGGCATATTGCACTATTCTTATTGCATTCCTTACCTGCTGCCTTTGGCACTTAACTAGCTTTCTACATATGCACGTGCTGAACTTTTGACCAAGGCCCACTGGTGTGACATTAGCCAAGAGAGCTGTGGGGAGGAGGAGAGGGAGCCAGCGGCTTTAACAAGTTCCTGAGAGCTTTGGGCCTTGTCTTGCACGCTAGTGGGGTGATTTCACAATGCTGCTAAGGGGCTGTTTAGTGCTTTGAATGTGACTCAGTCCCTGCTCCCTTTCTCATCAAACTCCTTCCCTAACTCCCCACCATCACTCTACCTCTGACTGTCTTGCATTCCCCCCTGCTTCCCATAAGCCTTTTCAGGCAGCTGGCACTGGGACTGTATTCCATCTCCCAGCTCTTGAAGGATGTCTCCCTACTCAGTTAATAAGGGTCCCCCTTCACCTGTTTACCATGGGGACGGACGTTTAATGAAGTGCCTAACAAGTGGCTCTACAGAGTTGCGTTGACTGTCCTCTAGATGCTCCCCCCCTTCGCCTCCATCTCCCATCTCCTGCACCCCTCCATCCTCAGAGGGAGAATCTCTGTGCACAGCTTGCCAGCATGGAAGAGGATTTCCCCGGCAAATCATTGTTAGGAAGGAGGAAGTGCAAAGGAAGGAGGAAAGGGACTTTCACTTGTGAAACAGGGAGACATGATGGCAGTGCTACCGTGACAGCTGTGTGGTGCCGTGGTCGCTGGGGCAGAACACAGTGGGCATAGGTCCCACACACCAGGCCCCTCAGCCTCCTCCAGCGCAAATGAGCTGCCATGCCAGACTAATGGAGTCCTAATTGGTGATTAGGAAATAGGGAAAGGTGAGGGAGTGTCTACTGGCGTGGACTGTTAGCTGGATGAAACAGCAGGCTGCTGTATTCAGTGTTTCACTAACACAAATCAGCAATTACTGTTTTTAATGCAGATGCATCACTGTTTATTGCACTTGCTGCATCCTCTAAACAGATGATGAAAAAGAAAACTATAAACTGTAGTAACACAAACACATTAATAAATAATTACACATTTTCTTGCAACACAAATAGACCAAGATGCCATTCTATTAAATACATAATTTCTCCTCAACAGTGTTGCTTATGAGCTGTGACTTGAATGTTGTCATGTATTTTAGTTATCTGGAGCAAATGAGGTTGGAGCCACACCAAGAATTGTCGAGGGGTATCCATCCATCAGAGTTCATCATAAGAGACAGAGCATTGGTAAGCATTATGTGCATTAATCTGTGGAAAAATGGGCACTTTAGCTCTGATATCATACCATCAACCTCTATATAAATATGAAGAAAAGGTCCTTAGGTGTGGATAGTGTTGCACACTTACTTTATATAGTTCAATGGAGAGGAAAGGGGAAGTAGCATCCTGACAGAATATCAGCTACTGAAACGGGACCCTTTCCCTACTTTGTGAATGACAAGATGGGCTGAGAGTTGTATGGGGCTGCTTTTGTGAATGGACGAGGCCCCAGGCTGATACTGATTTGGTAGATAGGGTGACGTCTGCTGGGATCCAGGGCCTGGTGGGCTAAGGAGGACAAGGGCTGTGATGACTGCCTGTCTGCTTCCTGCTACTAATCCACCACATTAGCTGTGTGTGTTACCCTATTTATAGCCAAGCCAGGATGTGAATAGACTATTAGTCTAGTTTCACTTTTCATACAGTGGGTAATTTTATTCTTCTTTTGCTCCGCATCTCGTCCCTCTCCTTCACTGAGAGTGCTGATAGGATGTAGGATAGAGCACTCAACATTGTCCCTTTAAGGTGTGTCTGGATGAAGTTATTTTGATTGTTTTTTATTGAAGAGATCCAAATGTGAGCTGTATCTAACTGAGGCTTAAATCATATTTGAATAAAACATGGTTTGCCATGGTACAAATATGTCCCTTTATTTACACACGGTATATCTAATGACTAGAGAAAAAAAATCTGAAACCTATGTACAATCTAACGCAATCCTCGCTGCAGTCCTTTTGTCAAACATATTTTTTGATTGTTGTTGACATTGTTTCTAGTGAAGTGATTAAGCTCTGTGTTTTTTTCTGAAGCTGTGGTTTCAAGTTATTTGCAATCAATTAGAAACTCCTTATACCATCAATATGATGCAGTCCTTTGTAGGCATCTCAACAAAAACGAAAATATTTTTAAATGTAGGGTCCACATTCTTTGTCTTACTCTTCTCATATACATACAGACACATCGGTGCCACACCTTAAGAAGTATATGAGTGACAGAAACCTTTTAAGTACTGTTATGTTACTGAATACTGAATTACCTCCAAACTGAACTGTGAAGTGTGAATTTTCAGCCTGCCACTGTGGCAGGTATTCCGGGGATGCCAAGTAGTGAGGTAGCTAATGTCTGTGCCCCTCTTCATTAACTAGCCAACTATTTATTGTAGAGCTTTTATTTTATGCACCCCTTTTCTGTCGATACAGCATTCTTCTTTTTTACACCTCTGTCTTGGAACAACCTGGCAGACTAATCAAAAACTTCTGAGGAACTTCTAGGGGGTTTAAATCCTAATGGTGTAGGTGTGGGAAAATGTAATGGCTCCCCACCGACAGCCTTGAGGTCCAGCCAAAACACTCTTATTTTTGTGTTCCACTTAAAACCTAGGTGGAGAAGCAACAAGAGAGCACTTTTTACACAGACAGCATACTGACAGCAATCCTATTCGCTAATATTGACATGGGTGTCCCCGTTCAATCTTGTTACAAGGATTATTGTCTATTGAGATCCCATTTCATTAGGCTAAAACACACACCTCAGGGTGCACACTGGGACTGCTGCAATGGCCCTGGCCTTTTAGCCTTGTTGCTGAATGGAAGGGGGGAATCATGTAAGTGGTTTTGCTGAGGATCACTGTGCTTCTAAGTGTGTCCCAGGAAATGCATAATGTAACTATAATATGTGTGTGTTTCATGCAATATATGGCTGTAGCATGAAACATGTTATACCTTACAAGATAACACCACAGGGTGATGAGACTTCAGTTTAGGTCCAGTGGGTGGAGTAATGTGGTCACATGACCTGCTAACTGCTCAATAGAAATGCCTGTTCTTGAATTATATCCAAAATGCATATGAGAAAGCAAACCCACCACCCTCCCCATGGCCCCACTCCAGATTACGTATTGATTCTTGATATGAAAAGCTCATTACATAAACAAAAACAGCAACACAAAAAAGCCAGTGAACCTTTGCATAAATCCTTTAATTGAATTTCCAGTGCTGGTGGTTGGAGGTTCGTTTTTTTAATTGAATCCATTGCTGGTGTTGTGATTTGCATGCACATGAGTGGGTCCTGTCCCAGATAAAGTGCCATTGATCCTTATTAAAGCTCACCTCTGGCTGTGCTGTGGACTAACAGGGAAAATTAAATGGGTTCGTGGTGCATATACTTACATTACTGGCCCGCAAGGCAGGACTGTGAGAACCAACACAAAAAATAGGATAATTAAAGAGATTGGAGGAAAATAAAATACAATTATCATGAAATACATTTTTTTAATTATTTTCTTTCAAAACTGGCTTAATTTTTATTAAGCCATTTTTACATGAGGCATTCTTTGAAGCTGTCCCTGGCAGCCTTATAATAGCTGACATCTGAGCTCTTGTTCAGGTTTGGCCGCTGATCCAATATCATACAAACAATAGTCCCTCACAAAAAATACAGGATCTACAAGTCATGATTGAATTACAAATTGTACTTTGTCCTCTTGACAAATGAGTTTTAGGTTAAATTATCAGCAGTATGATTATGTAGTTCTTAGGGATGTGAAAAGGCACCTGGTAGCTCAGCAGCATGTTGAGAAAAGAAGGGAAGCACGTTATCTATCTTGATTTGGCCAGTGATATCATGTGTGATCAATCGGCTGATTGCTGAGCATTGATCGGTATTTTCTCTTGGTTTGGTGGAGGGCATTAGTGACACGGAGCGTTCCTATTGGATTTCCTGTGGAGGAGTATACAACAGTAGGCAGGCGGCTTCCATCACTTCTCATCAATACAACTTGGACAGGTTGGCTATTGAAGTATAATTTTTTTGTGTTGTGTCTTTGATGTTTTTTTCCTGAGTGGTTGATGCTTCTTATTGTAATAATTGGTCTAATATCTATGTCTGAGTAGGGCTGGGCAATATATGGATATTATCAACATCGACATATGAGACTAGATATTGTCTTAAATTTTGAACACCTAAATATGACAAGTGTTGTCTTTTCCTGGTTTTACAGGCTGCATTACAGTAAAGTAGGGCTGTAACGATATGAAAATGAAACCAAACCTGTGTTGCGGAGTGAGAAGGCAGAATCGCGACACACCCCTTCCAACTCCCAGAGTTATCCTTCTTGTCCAGATCCACTGCTACCACATCTTTTGATTACTATTAATATTAGTCCTTTTGGTGCCTTATTCTGGGTTTTTTTCTGGTAAATTTAGCTAACTGTAAAGACGGCTAAAAACAAAAGGGGGCATTGGTAACGCTAATGGAGGTGTAGCTAACGTTACGAATAGCCGACTGTTCAGTAAACTGCTGTTAGCTTTACTGATGAATTTGTGGGTTAGCCCAGAGTCGTTAACCGGGGTCAAACAATCTCGTAATCTTCTGTTACCAACTAAGAATTACATTAGCCTTAGCTACTTGTCAACCAGCACCGTTACAGTAGGCACCAAGCACTTTTCCTCTTCGTTCCCCCTACAGGTTGGGAGCAAAATTGAAATTTCTGAAAAATTCCCAGTGAACTGCACTATATCGTTTCTAATATTTTGCTGACCTCATTTACTATTATAGAGGTATACAAATATTAGAATCATACCAATACAAGACCACAAACTACAGCCTAAATAATATCCACAGAAATGAACCATGACACATGTACTCTGTGTTGATATTTTCCTGTTATGGCTTCCTGTATGGGTATCCCAGGGTACAAGCGGCCGAAATGGGTTTCCTCAAAAGGTGGCTGGCGTCTCCCTTAGAGATAGGATGAGAAGCTCAGTCATCCGAGAGGAGCTCGGAGTAGAGCCGCTGCTCCTTCGCGTCGAAAGGAGCCAGTTGAGGTGGTCCGGGCATCTGGTAAGGATGCCTCCTGGGCTCCTCCCTAGGGAGGTGTTCCAGGCACGTCCAGCTGGGAGGAGGCCTCGGGGAAGACCCAGGACTAGGTGCAGGGATAATATCTCCAACCTGGCCTGGGAACGCCTCAGGATCCCCCAGTCGGAGCTGGTTAATGTGGCTCGGGAAAAGGAAGTTTGGGGTCCCCTGCTGGAGCTGCTGCCCCCGCGACCCGATACCGGATAAGCGGATGAAGATGGATGGATGGATTGATGGATGGATGGATGGCTTCCTGTATGTCAGTATTCTTTTTTTCTCTCTGCAGGCATTCTCACTTTGTGCTTATGTCTGTTTTTGTGTCCTCCATGATGCGTGTGTGACATAATATCTTCTGGCCCAATGCCATGATTGGAGGATGGTTAAGGATCCTTGCAAATCAAAGACACATCAAATGGTGGCATGAATGGGAAGTGGGAAGCTGTAAGATTCATTGCAAGAGAAAGCGTTAGAACTAAAATAGACAGCATCAACAGCACTTTGGTCTATACGTACTGATGACTGAAGCAGCTAGGGAAACTGAGAGCCATGCCAAAGTAAATAGTATGCAAGCAGTAGATGACATGTAAGTTAGCCAATGTGTACTAATACATTCTAATGAGTATGCTATATGAAACAAATACTATATGTTGTCATTGCTGTTGTTGGTATAGTAGTTTTAGAAGGCAAATTTGAATTTATCATGTATCGGTAATGTCAAGGTTTTTGAAAATTTAAAAATGCGTCTCTTGTAATGTTTAGTGAGTTTTGGCAGTTTCAGTTAGAATATTGCCACCTTACAGGGCCAGAAATATCTTTGCATGACAACCCGCACATTCTCACGTCAAGTTAAATTTTAATACATCCCAAAGTGTCTATGAAAACAAGCGTACGCAAGCTTTTCGTGTATGTGAAACGTTTATACTTGAGGCCCCTGGTGTGTTCCATGTCACTCTCAAATGTGTTCCTGTTTGACCAAGACTTGTGTGTCCATCATTTTCCTTGTCTCTCCCAATACTGACCCCGCCCTCTTGATAAATCTCTTACATTGAACCGAATGTGAATAATAGCTGTACTACCATTGACTAAACTGTGTCATGGTAAGATGAAGTGGAAATAGGTGCTGTAAATCAAACTCATGGGCCTTAAATGAGCTTCAATTTTCAATTGTCTTGGACATCACTGATTTGTTAATAGCATTGATTCCTCCTTTTTTCAATCACCAGTTCTCGCGGCTCTCCATCCGTGTACAGGCAGTTTGATTTGTGGGAGTTGGAAATTCCTTGTTACCTACTGTGATGAGATTGATTTGTGTAGCTGGAAGTTCTTTTGTGCGTGTTGTCATATTGACCTTTTGGATTTTGTTTTGTTCTTTGTAAGTGTTTTTAGAAGATCATTTTAACATATTATTAAATTGGTCCGTGAAAGTGAGGATCACTCTTGCGAGACACCGATAATTGTGCACAATAAGTGCCTACGTTTTTTTTTACCACATGTTCTTGTATTGTAAACATGGACATATGTTTAAGTATCTCAGGGCAATGCCAACTTATATTTTTAAGGTTTTCTGTGAGAGAAATCCACCTCTGGGACACATTCATCCTTCCACCAGCCCCACCTGACACAGAGTGGCAGCAGTTAAACACGAGGCTGGCTGGTAGAAAAGGAGAAACAAGGCATCCCTAATGGAGGCAAATAGAGGAAACATGTTCCATCAGAAGTGATTACTACTAATTAAGCTGTTTTCACAGCTGGCTGCCTTGCTTTAATATGCATGCTTGCATCATATGAAGCGCTGCGAGAAAAAGCATGAAAATGCTTAGAGATCCAGTTGAGTCACAGAACATTGATTAAATGGATTAATATTACCCACAGAAGACAAACACCACAATTATGAAAAGTGATGTGTTAATCTATCCTTATGCAGAGAACAAATAAAGAGGTAGAATACACTTAAAAACATAATAACAGCATTTAAGAGAGAGACAGAAAAGTAAAAGTAGACAAGACAGGACCCATGAGACTAAAAGTGATTGTGTGGTCTTGGTGCTATCTCCTCCTCTTTTTTTATGGCTGTGGCCAGTGCTGAGTAACCCCTCTGTGGTTCGGCGGCCTACTAGTCCCTTTCTAACAGATGACTGTTTGTGCTTCTACTCTGTGTGGCCCCGCACTGCTCAGCAGCACATCAAAGAACAGTCAGGCTTCCGGGGAGCGACTGTTGTTCGGGGCGGCTCCAATACGGTGCACACTGATGTTTTGCTTTCATACAAAAGCAGTTAACAGTCCATAATCCTACTCTCCGAGTGGAAAAAAATACCCACAATCCCTCACTCTGAGCCTGTCATGTAGCTGTTCCTGCATGCCCTTGTGGCCAATAGAGAGGATCAAAGTGTGTGTGGCGCCAGCTCACAGATTAAGGAATGAGATTTAAGCTTAAAAAATCAGAGAAGTGTGACATTTAACAATTGCCAGCGCATCTTGTACAAAATGAAAGTTTAGAGGATTTTTTTTTAACTTTTCTTGAATCACATTTATTTTATTTCAGGACATGATTGATGTGTAATTATATCTGCACAGTTGGTATTATAATATCAGCCTTCCAACAAGCACTATTTAGCTCAGTTTTTTTCTTGCAGAGGTGTAACAAATGTATAAAACAATTCAAGACTATTTGAACTTTTAATTCTCCTTAGGATTCAACAGCATATAGATTTTTAAGTGTTTTGTTTAATCTGAAAATGTGAAGCAGATTTGTAAAGGTTTTTGTGTCGGTGTTCATAGCACTTAAGGTCTGTCTTTTGAGGCTGCGTTTTCCCTCTTGTGCATATCGAGCGACTCACATTTTGGGGAAGTGAGATTCAGAATGAAAGAAAGCCCATCAGCCCCTTACAGCCTTTCTGTTTTTTTACTCTCTCATAGTGGACTGTTTTGTTTACTACTGCCAAACCAGGCGTGAGGTCTTTTAAGTACCCCTGTGCCCTTTAAAACCGCAGTAGGAAAAGAAGTGTTCCCCTGTTCTGGAATTACAACTTTCTTTTCCACCCGTTTAAAAAGACTCTTATTTTCCTGTCTGTCCTATGGTTAGGAGATCAAAGACACTTTATATTTAGATGGCTTTGAATCAAAGAAAGAACTTTAATTGAAATCAAAAGGGGGATGGGACTCTAATAGCTAATAGCTCTGCTCAGGTATGTATCACGTCTTTTGAATGCATTGCATGGCTTGTCTCTCAAGGCTTTCAAACTGACAATGAAAGATACCTCCTTTAATTGCCCTCACGGTATTTGAAAATTGAAGTGTAACAAAATTATTCATGAACATTTTTAGCATTGTAGGTTTCCTTTTCACTTATTGGCAAATAATTATCTAGGAGATTTGTTAAACTTTGCCAAAACCATTTGTAAAGGCAGCAGCTGCAAATCTTTACTATAATCCCATTTGACATTGTATAGCTATTACCATTTCTCTCCATCTTTTCTTGCTCTGCCTTGTTGCCCCCACCCCTGCCCCATGTCTGCAAGTGTTTTATGGTCTTCTGGGAGGTGGGAGAGAGGAGGTTTGCCAGGATGGTGCAAGCTCCAAAATATATCAATTTTTCATTGACACAAGCAGCGAACAGTAGGGCACAGAAAGAAGTGGAGAAATACTATATATAATTATTGTATATATTGTTACCATTAGGTCTTAATTGTGAAGTCCTTCTGCTATTCGTTTGTACATGATGGAAGACATTATTCCAAATCAAACTGGAAGCTTTAGCAAAGAGGGGGGCTGTCTCTTTTATGTATTTTGCCACAAGCAACAACACATTTTGTGCAAAAATATAAATGAACAAACACAAACATCCATGAATGCTGCCATTAACTGAATTATTTCATATTTCTTGTGCACCACTATATGTAAAGTGAATCATGATGTACATTTTATAAATATCTAGAATAAACGCATATTTTACAAAGGTTTTCCAACTATTTCTCTGGGCCCCATAATGCCCCCGCCCTACCCCGAATTTAAATGACTCAACCCTGATGTCTTGCACTTACAATGTTTAAAACTACAATTGAGAATATTTTTGGCTAATAACCAGTAAGTAACACCACAATTCAAATCTCCTTCACCAGTCTGGAGTCTAGATTTTTACAATCAGTTTTTTTTTTTGTCTGCCATGATGCTGCCATAGACGTACAGTGTAGGACATTTTCTTCACCCTGAACCAGCAGTCGAGAAGTGTAGCTGTCATATTAAACCTCTGTGCTCACTCACTTAGCTCGCCACACTCTCCGGGGCGCCCCTGTTTGTCTACACCACTGTTCCGGTTCAGTAGAGAGAGCAACAGGGAGACGAGAAGCTCAATGTGGATTCCTGTCAAGAACTCCTTCACTGTTCCTGTAAACCATTCGCACGTACACACACACACACACACACACACACACACACACACACACACACACACAGACTAGACTTCTATTGCTGGAGGCATGCTGGCTACACTTGCACTTACCTACTGTGGTTTCATTCATTACTGTACTAATTATTAGATTTTAAGTCCTGATAAGGCCCCCTGATTATTGCGGCAATGACTGAGAGTTGAATAACGTTTGTGAATTGATAATAAAGCATTCTGTGGTAGTTAGTAGGTTACTAAGGACAGTCTTTGAGGTTTGAGGTGATTGCACTTCAATGTGATATTTCTGCTGAGTGTGCTAGAAAACAAAGTCTGCTTTTAGTGCGATGGCCTTTGTTTGGGAAACAGGTGCAGTGTCACACCAATAGAGGGCATTGTTGTTTAACTGCAGGCACAGAGAGTGTCTCCTTTGTTTATGTAGGTGTCTATCGGCGCTGTTGTTTTTCTTTCAGTCTTCCCCTTTTTCTCCATATAGCCTGACTGAATTTGAAGGTTTTGTTTGAATATTAATTTGAGCATCAATGTCGTATTTTTTTCACATTCTGTCAGCAAATGCACGGGCTACAAACACACTCAGTATTTTATGATTCTCTATCAATTGAAAGTACTTCATATCATTTTTATTTGAGATCAAATTAAATTAAAATGATTAATTTCATCAAGCTGCAGCCAAAAGGGAATAACTGGAAAATTACTTTTTCATTCACACATTCCCAGGGAGAAATTTTACAAAAATATGTAAATAAATATAAACTCTCTGCTTTTTGGCACATATTTGTATTGTAGATATACAGTTTCAGATATACAGTTTATTTGATTGTATTTTGACTGGAAAACTGAAATTGGAAATATAACTGCCACTGCAAATGCCAGGCTAAAGCTTTAATAAGTTCTGACAAGTGAGGAAACACAAATGAGATTACACAGAAAGGGTTTGATTTGATCTCAGGTCAGCTAAAGTCATCTCAGTTTGGAGATCCATTATTCTTAGACTTTTGATGGCATTGTAATGGGGCAAGTCATCTGTAAGGTATTCTTACATTTTAGTCTTAAACAAAAGGTGTGTGTCTCTTAATGTGCACACAGTGTGTTTCAAGTTGGCATAAAACTATTTGCAGGACTGCTAACTGTACAGTATAGCTCTCTTTATCGTCTGTCTTTGAGTTAGCAAACACACACAAACATGTGTGTGTGCATGCAGGCATGCACACACACATGCATATTAGAAAAAGCCAGCCAGCCAACCATAAAGTTAACCTTGACAAAACAAGCAAGAGTTAACATAGTATCAAAATGTGCTTTTTTAACAGTCCTTTATATTGCTTAATATATGTATTGATCATTGAAGATCATATAGAAAGTTAGGAAAAAGGCACAGATTATGATCAAATTGGAATGCTTCGGGATAACAGTTGAATTTAAGTTTGATTTTCAGGTTTCTGTTCAAATTTAATATTTGAGGACAAATGAATATTTGAAAAACCAAAAGCATGTTTTTTCATATATGGATGCCTAAACTGCTGAAATACTGAAACCAAACTCATTGGTCAAAAGAAGAAAACTCATTCAGCCTCATTTTAACACAATTGATGAGCATTCAATCAAATGGATGCCAATTTATTGATTTAGGGCAATGCACAAAAGAAAGGATTTAAATCTTGGCCAATAGCCATTAACAGTGAATCTGAAGATAGACAGGCGATTGGTCATAGATCATAAATGACAGGAAATCCATCTCTCGTTGCTCATTTCTCCTTTTTATTTGTCCATGCTCCCACTCTAAGATTTTACACACCGGATTATGATACAGTCCTACCCCATGTTTCTTCCTCTAAACTGCACTCTACCTGATCTTTACCATTAGTTTCCTATAGTGTGAGGAAAAAAGAGCTGTCAGTGAAGTTTATTGTGTAGGACTAAGTGGCTATACATTGGATGGTCCCGTCTTTGGGTAAAGGATGTGGGGTAACTAATATGCTGATGTCATGCCAGACATGAATATTTGAATCTAAAATAATTTCAGGATCATTATGAAATATATCTGTTTCTAAACAGTCCACCCCAAAAGTGTGTGTGTGTGTGTGTGTGTGTGTGTGTGTGTGTGTGTGTGTGTGTGTGTGTGTGTGTGTGGTGTGTGTGTGTGTGTGTGTGTGTGTGTGTGTGTGTGTGTGTGTGTGTGTGGTGTGTGTGTGTGTGTGTGTGTGTGTGTGTATACAGCAGCAGCACAGAGGTCATTCATTCTTTAGGCAAATATTTTTTTATTCTACCCCTGAGTTCAGCAAGCAATTGATATGTGATCTGGGAGAGGGCAGTTTATGGATTATTATGGGGACTTAAGCTGTAGTATGTTGGTGTGTGGACAGATTTTTCCAGGGTCCTGTGCATTTAAGCCCCTGTCTTACTCATATGGAGCCACATAAGGTATCCACTTTTGACATGTTGATAGTAAGCGCTTATTGGAAAAGAGCAAACATCAAACATGCACATAGGCAAGCCAAGACAGACTATTATGTTACACCGCAAACAAGTAGGACCACAACAGTCTTTTAAAGGCATACATTTAGACTGGACGCTGTTGACACCATAGGCCTGTTATTTACCTTGATGGATGGATAAAGAACTTCATGGTAAATCAACATTCATCTACAAATCATACAGAAATTTGACGGTGTTTCTTCATATTCTATCTTCAAAGTTTATTGACATGAACAATAAACAGAGATTACTGTAAAAAAGACAGCCCTTCCAAATTGGTGTGAGGATGTCCAGAGGGGTTGGAACGTGAGCTTAGCTGCGGTCTGTGTTCTCAGCTGATGGATAGTGAAGGGGAGTCGGTGGTGGGGTGGGCAGGCTTTGACCTTGGCCATGGAACACTAAGCGCTAGCTCAGATATCTCACATGATACCCATACATAGCGGCTCATTACGGAAGAGCCCCCTTATGCAAAGTGCAGAGCTCAACGCTGGCTGGCTGACAGGGGCTAGCCTAGCACTGCTGACCTAACAATAAGACAACAGGGCCGTCCCCGCCTCTCAAAAACACTGCCCCAGCAGTGTCCTCATTCCTTCCTCAGCACGGGCCAGCAGCAGCTGCTTTACAAGTTAAGGTGACCAAGACTTCATACAAAATGAGACCCAGATCACGTGTTTAGATTCACAACTTACTAATGTTTCACCAAGTTTAAAGAAGTTCAGTATTTTGAAAAATAGGCTTATCCTCCTTCTCGCTGAGAAAGAAGACTGATATCACTCACATGTCTGTATGCTGAAATCTGAGGACATGCTTATAATCCAGCTCAGAGGATGCTCTTTTTATGCAGAGAGCTCTGCATTCTGTGTATGGAGACAACACCAGCAGTGAGCTAACGGGCTCCAGTGGTTCATTCAGAATACAGGAGTTAGGGACTGGACTGGGGGAGGGGAGGACTAAGATTAAACATGTTTTAATGTAATGAATGGTATGAAGTCACTGTCAGAAGCATGCTAACTTAGTTTAACGCACTGACTAAAATAAGGAAACAACTAGCCTGACTTTCTCTAAAGGTAACAAAATGCACCTCTAAAGCTCACTAAAATATGTTGTCTCGTTTGTTTGCACAAGAATGTAATGAAATGTAAAAATGACAATTAGGCCTTTGACTTGGGGTTATGTCGGACTATGGTGGACTAGTTTCTGGCTGAAAGCTCTTTTTGTATGAATTAAACAAACCAATGCTGATAGTCACATTTTGTTACTTTTGTTTTGTTTTATAGAGCCAGAGCCATCTATTTTCTTCTGTTTCCCATCTTTATCCCAAGCTATTTTGGTGGGCAGCTGGTGGTAGCTTCATATTTATTGTACAGAAAGAGTGGCGTCAATCTTTTCATCTAACTCCTCGGCAAGAAAGCAAATAAGCGTATTTCCCAAAGTTTTGAAGTGTTCCTATAAGTGAATTTAGATCCAAGCAACAGTAAGCGCTACACACTCTATCTACTAGAGCCCGACCGATATATCGGCGGGACAATATTAGGCATTTCCTGATCTATTGGAATCGGCATTTATAATAGCCAATAAAAATATATATATATTTTCTTTTTTTGATAAATGAATATTTAAAAAATAAAATAAGAGCGGACAGTCAGTCGTGTTGGCGTTGTATAGTTTGTCCACCAGAGGGCGCTCTACAACGTCCCTGTTGGCAACACAGATTTTTATTTTGTTATTGTTTTGTTCAAAGGACTTTAAGTTTCATATCTTAAGTTTATATTTTTATACATTTATCAGAACTTTATCATATTTTGATGTTCCTCTGTTCTTTTTATTTTAGTGAGAACTACAAATAACTAATGTTATGGAAATCTGTTTGTTTTGTTGCGCGTTTCTGGATTTGTTTTTGAAATGTGTATTGGCCAGTATATCGAAATATCATCCTTTATCGGTTGGGCTCTAGGATCTACATATGCCTACTTATTATTTCATTTTCAATCTGTTTAAATCTTTCCACTCCAACTATAAAACCTAAATGGCATACTCCAGTCTGCAATTGGTAGCTCTGGTAATTGTATGTCATGAATACTGTGTTATTGACAGTTTTGATTGACTTCATCTCTTTAATAACAGCCCTGCTGTAATCGTTTTTTCTTTTTTGTCTTTTTTTTTTTTATTCATCGGGCTTTACAGCAGTGGACAATGACCGCACAGGCTTGAGAGCAATTGCTGGGGGATAACATTTTTTTCTTTTCTTTATACCAACATGTTCCAGTAATACCATTAAATTAAACAATATAGTACATATATTTGAGGTAATTTGCGTTTATGTTGCATGTTCACTGTGATTATATTCCTAACAATTAGCTTATATTAGAGACAAGTAGATATTTTAACACTTATCCAAAAGGCTTTTATCAATTACAGGGAGTGATAGGCATCACTCCAATACAGTATTTAACCTCTGCATGGAGGTCACAGAGGCCACATGGCAAGGATTTGTATACAGTTATGAATTGGTGTAATCCAGTCTACTGCTACTGTACATCAAAGGAAAACACTGTCTATGCTGTGAAGTGCAGCGAGGAGTGACCACATGTGTGCATCACTGAGACTGAACAGTTTGATCACCAAACAGGTAACAACATAAAGTGTAAGTCTAACCCCTCCAAAACTCATCAGTTTCCACTCAAATACTGGACACAAGATACGCAATTTAAGGGATGTGCTGTATGTAAACACTTTTCTGTACATAGAAAAGGCTGATGCTTTAAAAGATGCATTAGGAAGACAACATTCTGCAAACTGGAGTCACCTAATTTAGGGATTATAAAGCCTCCTTTACCTTTTACAACCTGGAAGAGTAGGGTCACCAAAAGTACAAAACATGGATATGTGCACACCTCTAGTTATGCAGCACTAATGACTTTCACAATACTGCTACTCCACAGTAGAACTGCTTAAACTTGTTGGATCTGTGGCAACATGTCTAACTGGTCAATTATAAATCCAGTGAATTTTGTTGTGATGTGTTTTGGACATTTTTGAATATGATTGATTGTAACTTTTATCCGGTAGTACAAAATGAGGTTATCCCTGCTCCACTGTTAACTCCACTATCAATTAGACAAAGTTCTAACGAAGGTTGTAGTTTGTAGCTATATGCTATACGTTCACATTGATGCGATTTCAAAAAGGCCACTGGCCACACTGCAGGAACAGATGGTGTGTTCATTTCAATGTTTAGGTCTCCGATGAGCAGCCATTACCCTGTGTCAACAGAGAGTAGTACTGTCCTCAGTCTTTTGTGTGTTTATGAGTGAATACACAAGTGTGTACATAATGTGTGTATGTTTCAGGGAGAATGACGTTGGATTCCTGTAAATCCATTGCGTGTGCGTGCGTGCGTGTGCGTGTGTGTGTGTGTGTGTCTGGTGGACAGGCCTATCTTTTCCAGGCTAACCTCTCTTCAGAACCATTGGCATATCTTGAGCAGGATGACATAATCAATAATCAGAACTGTTAATCAATGGTATTCTAAATAAGCATTGATTGGGCCCACAAGGTTAGCCAGCTTTATTGGTTTACATTAAGCAAAGCAACACAATAGACAATAACCTGTGACTGGGACAGACCAGTTTAACCCCTAACCATCCTTCTTTCAGAGATACAAAGATGGGTAGCCAAAAGAGAATGTACTATCTCTCTTTATGTTTCTCCTTCTCAGTCAGGTAGCTCCTTATTGCCTTTTTACACTTCTGTTTTATTATTCTTAGAGAAGTTAATGTTTTCTCCACTGGTATCTCTTCAACATTATTGTCTCGTGCAGCCTCATTTGAATACAACGAAGCTCTAAATGCATCTCATTATCGACAATGGTCAGGTAGACAGAGGTCACTGATTTGTGTCACCTTTCACAAAAACAGCCATCTCTCTCGGGAGCCTGTTGGATGAAGAGGGTGGAGTGTGGCAGCACACGATGAGTGTGTTACCCATGGGGGCTCCCCATCTCCCTAATTACCAGGTAGTGGAACACAGTCACAGCTGTCTGCAGGTTAGTTGAAGATGACCCATGAGGATACACAGTTTTGCATTTCCCATTAAATCAGCTTGTTGTCTGTTGGGCTGTTGTGGCTCAGTGGTAGAGTGGTTTTATGCCAATAGGAAGGTTGGAGGTTCGATCCCTGGCCCTGCAGTCTCATGTCGAAGTGTCCTTGGGCAAGACACTGAACCCAGAGTTACCCCCGGTGCTGTGCCATCGGAGTGTAAATGTGTGTGAATGGTGAATGGTTCCTGTACCAAAGTATGTGAAAATGCTTTGAGTAGTTGTCAAGACCAGAAAAGCACTATATAAGAACAGTCCGTTTACAGACTAGGCATTCCAAACAGTTGTCATCTTTGAACTGTCAGTGTTTCTTTAGTGGTAACAGGAGGCTGCCTGTGCCTTAATTTCACAGTTTTCAGCATTCAGTTAGCATATCCCATATTTTCCCATAAAACGTAACTGGCAATGTGCTTGAATAACTTACTAACAGAAAGACTAGTAGGCATTGGCAAGCATGGAAAATTAGCCGAAATAACCCTTTTAGTCTCCCTTCACCGCAACAAAGCTTAGTTACATGATTACCGTGTCGCCAACATGGATACTTCAATCATTTTTCCCCACTGGCAGTGGCTCAGTGCCAGAGACGGGCTTAGATCTGGCCCATGAGAGAAACAGCTTTCACTGTTCATACAGACCACCTGGCATCATACATTCTGGCTCTAGGAGGGTAAAAAAGTGCTTAAAACCATATCATCTCTGTCTTTTCTATCTCTTATACACACATTCACAAACAAGATTTTGCACACACACTAACCCAGACAAATATTTGGAACTGCCAATAAGCAAAGAAAAATATTAAGCTAAATTGACAATTTCTGTGGTTTGTTATCTATTATTCATCCTTAAAAGTTTCACAGAAGGCTATCTTCATCCCTTATAAGCTCACAAAATGGATGGTGAGAGGCAATGATGCTTCTTTGATCTTTGCTGTGGCGCTCTGAAGCGCTCTGTATCAGGGAAGTCTCTTCGTCGATTCTCCGCACACCTCATGTCTTTCCTCTACGGCTCCTTCTGCCCATCTATCCCTCTCTCTCATTCTCTTTGTCCCTTGTGAAAGCCCCTGTCACCTCTGGCCCTCCTCCTCTCCTCCCCCTCTGTGAGCCTATTACAGGCAGCACTCCTCCCTCCCTGCCTTCCCCATGTATTACCATTAGAAGACATGCATCTTGGGAGCTGCTGCACACTCCTCTGTGTTTTGATTAATATTTTAGCAGCCTCAGGGAGGAAATGGGTCTTCCTCTGAGCTAATCTGTTATTGGGTGAATGCTTGGAGGATAGGAAAGAGAAGATGATAGAAGAGGAAGGTCAAGCTCGACTGTTTTTATTTTCCATTTCAGAAGCTTTAAAGACATCCAGTACAAAGCGAATGCCTCCGAAATGTGAATAGTGCAGAGTTTAGGGAAGATGTTCAAGCTAACTAAACTTTAGCTAGATTAAGGTTCAGAATCATAAAAGTGCCTTGAAAAGGAAAAAATGACAATCACCACAACCATTTTTGGTAGCAAATCATCAGAAATTAGGCATCACTAGTGTATTTATCTTCAATCCAGCTGTAATGTTTAGCCCCGTGGTGGAAGGAGGAAGAATGGACTCAGGAGTTCTTCACCTGGTGCTTCGATATATTTCTTCATCAGTCACATGGAAGTGCAGTATTGCAAGGATGACTTATTGCAAAATTGTATAAAAATAAAAAACATAAAAACTAAATACCAACTATTGAAATTATCATCACAAACAAAATAAAAAAAAGATTAAATCAGGCCTTGACTATTTGAGCCTTAGCACCTGCACCCTTCCAGGCCAAAGTCGTTTCTCTCTAGAGGAGCCTTGGCCTCCTTCCTTTATAGCAGGAGCCCCTTCTACAAGACAAACCAAAGTTAATTTGAAATCAATCAAACAACATTGTGTTAAATTACCATTACCAAACATTTTTGGCTTCATGAATACACCATATATCAACGATAACATAAAAAATGAAATGTTACATGCTGAACAAGCTTTTCAAAACAGAACTCCATGCACTCTGTACACCCTGCCCCGGCTGTCACTTGGACCATTCCAGTTCTTCCCTTCTATAAATTACTCCAGACTCTGTCACTTCCTGTTTGCCATTTCGACCCAGATCCCTGCTTGAAATGAGAACAGGTGAATGAAACTAAAATAAATGACTTGAAATAATTGTATGTGTTGTATTTATCCAAGCATGATTTCTAGTCTTTTGACTAGTACTTAAATGAATTGAAATAAAATGACAAACCATGTGTTCATTGATGCAAGCCCACATGCTAATGATAATGCTCACGCTAACAGTCCCTTACTTCTGCTCATACTAAGGTTAGCATAGCATGATACAACATGCTACCCCCAGTTTAAATGAAGGCATGGGGTAGCCCCATGACACCAGCCCTATAAACTTTAGTTGATTAAATTTCTGCCATTTCTTGATGAGCAATTTTCTTACTTTTTTTGGCAGGTGCTTTTTGTCCACTGCTGTCTCTGTCCACCTGTTGACAACCAGTCTGTTCCTACCATCTTGTGTCTCTGACTACAACTGCCAGACATGGCCATCTAGCCAACTAGTATAGAGAAGAAATGGAACCGCTCTTTTCACAATGCACTTCAATCCTAACATCCAACTTTTGTACTTTTTTAATGTTGGTTATTTTATAAGTTTCAGGTATTTATGAATGTGGTTAAAGTTAGTGATAGTGAGATGCTTGCTGCAGTTGCATTTCTAGAAATGTATGAGCAAAATACGTTTTATTTCACATCTTTAGTTATTAGAATATAGGGGCAGAAATCTCGCCATTTGCCATTATTATCTATAAAAGGTTTACTTTTTGTTACAAGGTACCATATAGCCTAGTTCAGACCAAAGATTTTCGACCGGACAAAAGCATTATAGAACATTGCAGGGAACCGTTGCAGCGGTCTGAACTGGCCCATTTTTAGTTGACTCAAACCAGCCTAGCTGTGACTCAGCTCGTCATGTTGCCAGTGTCTGGTTTTAGAATGGAAAGGACGTCACCTCTTTCAACGGCCAATAGCAAAGTCAGCTGGTCCAGTCAGTTAAAACTAACTGTTTTAAATCTGAGTTACAAACTGGTTGAAACGTCAGAGTTTTGGATGGAGGCTCAACAAGCGCCTGTGAACACGGTTTATGGTCAAGCGAACTAAAGAGTGACTGAAGAGAGGGAGCGGCATAAGAACAAATCAGTGAATCAGAGAAATAAAACGTTTTAGCCATTTCATCACTAATATCGGGAGGACCTGGAGGTCGCTGTTCAATCCCCAGGCCAGCAAGATCAAAAGAACAAAATCTGGGTGGGGGAAGTAAATGAGCAGCGCTTGTCCCTTCTTCCTTACCACCACTGAGGTGCCCTTAAGCAAGGCCCTTAACCCCCAACCGCTTCAGTGGAGCTGCTCAGTTGACAGAAGATCAGACTATGGTTGTACTGGGCAGCTTCCAGGTATGAATGTGTAGCTGTGTGAACGTGACAGGTTGTAGTTGCAAATGATAAGTTGCTCTCAAGCTAAGGGTGTAGTAATATGAGGTAACAATGATTTTAGGTAACAAGGTAACTTTTTTTTTAATGCAATGATGATGTTAATACCTGCACTAAAAGAATACTTTGTAATGTTGCCTTTTAAGTTTTAAAACAAGTAAATAACTGTTAGGAGAATTTAAGATGTAGTCTCCAACAGTGGATATGATGTACTGTACAAACAAAGAAATGACAAAGGGCCAAAACGTTCATTAATATGTTTTATTGTTTAGTTTGCAACACTGCAGAAGAGAAAAATAAAGCCTTTTAAGGGTCTTAAAAGAAAAAAAAAATACTCTAGAATTACAGGTTTGGGGTAGTGTATATCTCAAAATAATATTTGCATAGATAATAGGCTTATGTCACGCAACAATTGAGGACCGGAAGAAGTCTCTGAGTGGAGATACGGCTCTTCCGGTTAGCTTTTCACAATGGCGGAGCCGGATAGTTACTGCTGGATGGTTTAAACATTATGGCTGATACTCTAAATATCTAAACTATAACTGATTTCCTACTCCGCGTTCCGGACGCACGAAGTGTGACATAGACCTGTAGCTTACAGTATTACAAATAAATATGCAAATAATATTAGTTTTTTCTCAATTTTCTTCAAAGCTTTTTGTATTATTTTATTGTACTGGTGGTAATAGCTGAGTGTTAGTGTATTGGTTTCTAGGTCTGTGTGCTGCTTTTCTATGCTTCCTCTTTCATTGATTCCCACTCTCTTTTATTTATTTCTTTACTGTGCTGCTTGACTCAAAGAACTGCCTATTGCTTTTATCGTCGAATGGAATGAAGGGTGCTTTTATCACCATTTGCGTGGAGGTCAAAGGTGAAAATGGATACAAATGGGCCAACTGTACAATGACAAACATCGTGTTCTGAACCTAGGAACATACATCCAGTTCATGAATCCCAAAAGTCTATTTTTTTGTCAAAGGAGACAATCATGAAAAGAAATAAGACTTTTAGCGTCAAAGAGATTACAATAACTAGTGTCTTTGAATTAATAATAAATATCACTGAAAAACTTTATACAAAGTATAAAGCTACACTGTCTTTGTAAGGATAGAGTTAAGAGTTACTGAAATCATTTGGCTCCATCATCAAACGGAATATAAACAAAGTAAATTATTAGCCTTTTTTTTCTTCTTTGCCTCCATTAGTATTTTTCTCAGATAACATACAGAACCGTGACCTTGGCTTTGAATCATGTGACACCTTGACGCTACGCACCACTTTGCACATTAGCTCTGTTGACCAATATATGAATTATTCTGACTGTATTGTTCGTGAATTTATCCCCATGGTGTTACCATGTTGATTAAGTGCAGTATGGAGGTCGAGTGTTGGCAATTACTCACCATGTGTTCAGAGCAGTGGGCCATGTACAGTGAGTGAAGCTGGCACATTAGGAACATACAAATGAAGGCTAGTCTTTGTAGTGTGTGGACTTATTTTAAGCTCTGCCAGCCCATTTAGCTGTGTGTCCTTGGGGCTGGGGGTATTTTGTATGCCTCCGTTAGGTGTTGGCTTGCTAATTAAGGTAGTATTTAATTTGGTTAAATGCTGCAGGGATCAGACATTTGATATATGTATGGATGGGATAGCATTTCAATGGTGGAAAGGAACCATTGGCTCAGAGAGGCCACGTCTTTTATTCTTTATTCATAGAGGGCATTATGTGCAGAAGGACAGGGCAGCTAGCAGGGAGCTAATGCGAGCATAAGGAGGATACACCTGCCCCTAGGTGTTTTTCTTAGCAGGTATTATAGCAATATATTTCCACACATGACATTCCCTAATGTTTGTTGAGGGAATATCTGCAAGAGCATGTTGGGTTTGAGCTCAGAACCCTGTGGCAAACCACTGCACAGTAAGACATTGGGGCTATTAATGGGATGACATGCTGTAAGCAAGTTCAACTGTAGGAAACGGATTCAATACATTTTTCAGTTGCTGAGAGTATGTTTTACTCTTTCCAGTTGAAGCCCCTGCAATTCTTACTGACCTTGAATAGCGCATATATATATATATATATATATATATATATATATATATATAATTTTTTTTTTTTTTAAACAAAGCACCAATTCACAGTCACTGTGACAAATTTGAGAATCGGTGAACAAAACCTTTCCTCTCTCTGTCTAACTCACTCTGTGTAGTGTGAAGAGGTTTCTTCATTAAAACTGACAGAGAAGCCAGAGGCACGGAAAGTGTTATAGCTCTGCAGACCTGTCACCACTTTCTCCACAAACTATAATTTAATGCTGTACAATAATTGAAATAATTCTTTCATTTACTGACGAGGCTGCCAAATGTTGAACCAGGAAACTGCCGACAGCAAAGATAATGTGTTCCCTCATGGCGTTTTCTTTTTAAATTCATTTTCTATTCTAATGTATTAAATGCATAAATTCTCTCACTAATGGTTTGTGTGAGGCAGACCAACACCCTATTCATTGATGCTGTGTAGAGGGGGTTTTACGCTTAAAACAAGAACAACCATAATAAATGCCAATAAATCTGTGGGCATGTCCATTTTTCCATTCCTCTAAATGTATGCTTAGTTAATCCCTTTTTCTGCATTGGCCATTTGCAGAAGGTAATGGGGAGGTTTTGCTGCAAGATACTGCAGGACTTTATTTGGAAAATGAGGTGAAACATTTTGTAAGAACCTAATTTGTAAAAAGAATATGCAGAAAACCTGCTTTTGACTATCATCCCTTTCTCCATTAAAATGTTCTGTTATTGATTAAGATTTAGCCCATAACATTGGCTAAATATGCTTTAAATCATCATATACCAAATGCCACTCTCAATGTCAATGTGTGTGCATGAAATCACAGCATATTGTTTACACAGACACAATAGGTATGGGCATTACATTCAATCCTAGGATACAGTGAGGAAGTGTTTCAGTAAGGGAGGCATGTATGATGGTGTGGTGTCCAATTAATCTAAATATTTTAAAGTGACAACTACCAGTTTGTTTTTGAAATTTAAGTGAATTCTCTGTACATAAAGTTCATCATAAAATATTGTATTCATCATAAAGCAAAAAGCAGTCACCTTCTATTCTGTGTGGGTCCTGTGCTCACAGAAACAAGCAATTTAGGCAATTATAAGTTTTTCTGACACCCATAGTGAATTAGGATTTAATTTAGCTTCATTACTCATATAACTGCTATCTTAAAGGCTGTTTTCAAAATTGAGGCACGTTTTGCAAACTGAATGCATATCAAATTGTCCCAAAGAGAACAATTTTTTTTTTTTTTTAAAGAATATTTTTAGGCCTTTATTTTCACAGACAGATGAAGACATGAAAAGGGAGAGAGAAGGGGAATGACATGCAGCAAAGGGCTGCAGGTCGGAGTCGAACCCGCGGCCGCTGCGTTGAGGAGTAAACCTCTATATATGTGCACCTGCTCTACCAACTGAGCTAGCCCAGCCTCAAGAATGAATAGTTCAAATCCCAACATAGATACTTTCCTTACTGTAGAGTATTACAGAAATGTCTATGCTTCAAAATTGGACATTACTGACTTGCAAAGCAGACACTCAGCTATTTAAGGTTTTGATCAAATATAAAAAAAAGCTTTAGAGGAATTATTGATGGTGGATGAATTGGAAAGTTGAAAGCAGTGAAACTACATGGCGTTTGTGCTCTGTTACTTGTGTACATTATGTATTTGAAAAAGGGAGCAGTTGGAGGGAATAACCTCTGCAGCCTTAAGCAATTATTCAGTTGCTGTGTTGAGAAATAACCCCTCCATGTTCTTGCTTTTCCTTATATCATCCCTCTTTATCATATTTGATAAATGTGATGAATCAGTGTTTGGCAAGTACAACTCTTTCTTTCAGTCACTTTCCCGGGGCGATGTCCAGGGAGGGGTCACTGTGTCCACCATGACAACTCCATTGTGTTGATTACAGCAATGATAGATAGGTTGTGCAATGAGATGAGTGAAGAGAGAGAGAGGCTGAGACAGGAAAAGCTGAGCTAAGAAATAAAGAGCAGGAAAGAAAATTGTACATAGGAGAATGGAAGCTCAGCAGATGAGATGGAGCAAGACAAAAGAGAAAGGGATGGTGACAAAGTAGAGAGAAGAATGGGGAGAAAAATTGACAGTAGTATTTTATGGAATTTTAAAATATTTATTCTGGGACTGGCCACGTTTTAGAAAAATTGTAAAATATTAGGGGTGTAAGGACACATCTGATTTTTGCAGGTCCAAGCCCGGTTGACACCAGATTCTCATTTATAACTTAGAGCGGGTCTGGGGAAGGTTCATTCACAGCTCATTTATAAAGGGGCGTCACCAACGGACGACGCTCAAATGCCTCTGGGCGCAATTGGATAGACCTAAAACCAATCAGAGTGATGAAGGAGATGACGTATGCAGAGCGACGGAAAAACATCTCAACCAGCGAGCATGATGCAGAGCCCATTCACAGGAATTCGCTCCACCGTTGTCATCGTGTGAAGGCCGCCTTAACCGTTGTGATTTGAGCCTCGATTTGGAAGAATTGGAAATGGGCTTTTGGCCAGACGGACTTGCAAAGCAAATGTCAAATTTGCCAGGTCCCTAGATTTATTCAAATCAAAACGTCCTTCCTCATTTTAAGCAACGTCTGAGGATACTGGCACAGCTGGATCAGCTTTCAGTCAACTTTAACAGTTCTACAGTGACTTTTGATGGCTTAAAGTTTGTGCAGTCTTTGTTAAAAACTTGTACTCTGTATTTATACTGTTCACAGATCAATTGAACCATCACTACTTCACTGCCCAGACACTAATTGCACATTAACCATTTATACTGGGAGCAATATAAATAAAAGAAATGTGTTATTAATTATTTGCATCCACATTATTGATATTCTGTTAATGTGTTAATTAGGGCTGTCAAAATGTAAGCAATAATAACCAATTAATGAAAATTACTATTAACGCCGCAATGTTTTTTGATGTGTGATTTATGCATGCACGTTCTGTGATTTGGCACAGCGCGCCAAGAGGAAGACGGCAACCGCCATGGATGAGGTGCACACTGAACACGTTGGGCCGCAAACTGTACGGCTTCCCAGGTTAAACCTGATCCTGAATCTCAACTAAAAGGCTTTTTTAAGAGCCACACACTAAAATCATGCCGATTTATGTACCCACATAGCCTACCTCTAACATTAAAGCTAATGTTAGCTTTATCTAATGGCTGTTGTTAGCCTGGCCAGCCAGTCTGATTAAGCCAGAAACAAAAATAATAACTGATTTAATGACATTTTGTATAATGTAATGTTAATGTATGATCTCGTTCTACTAATACATTAAACATGCCAAACATAATATAAGTATTTGGATAGTTGGCGCTAAATTTCTGTTATGGATTAATCAGACTGGCTGGCCAGGCTAAACAATAGCAATGTTAGCTAAGCTAGCTCTAACGTTAAAGATAAGTGTGATTAGTTCATTTAAGTCTAGCATTCAACACAATGCCAAATAGCTTTTACTTTTTAACTTTTTCTACTGCTTTTCAACCAAGTGAGAATTCGTGATTACTGACCAGCGTATGTCTAGGTCCGAAGACCATACATTTTGTTTAGAAATATTTAGCACTAATTTCTAGCACTATAATTTCTTGCCACTGTTCTGAGCTCAGTGGGCCTTACATCAGTTTTTCAGTCATCATCATTTCTAATCATCTGCATACATTACCACTCTAATACTGTGGGAGATCATTTGTAAATATAGAATTTAATAAGGTCAAAAGCAACTCCTCTGAAGAACCCCACATTGTACCTCTTTGCTATCAGATAGCTACCACTGAAGAACACTCTATCCAGGACAAAATAGTGAATTTAAAACCATAGCCTTTGAGTTTTCCAAGCATCAGTTCATGATCAATAACCTCAAATGAATCACTAAAATCCAACTTCACTGTGCCCACCAGCTTCCTGTCATCCATATTCTTTAGCCAATCATCAGTCATTTCAGTTAATGCTCTGCAAGTCAAATGCCCTTCTAAATGTTGAAAGCTCATAATCACATAAAAAAATCTAAATTTGGGAGTTCTGTTCTGGTCTTGCAGTAATGTTGTGATGCAGTTTCAGATCAGTCTGATCAGTTGTGCTGTCCAATCACCCAGCACTGTACAGTCTATAGTATTGGGTTAAATCAGCATCCACAAACACACCCTTATGTGTCATACAACTAGATGTACTAAAAGACCTAGACAGTACAGCATCACAAAGCTGCTAGCTTGGTTGTAGTCTCTTAGTTGTGTGTCACTGTTTCTTATAACTGATAGTGTTTTCCCCAAATGGGATTTTACTCAACATGCAAGTGGGTTCAAATGTATTTCAGGAATATGTGAGTACCTGCTAATGTTGGTTTACAAAAAAGCCATTTTGGCTGACACTATCATTATTCAGAGTTGGCCATTTGATAAATATCCTTATTGCTTTTTGTCAGCACCATAATATCCATGTGGATTTCAGGTTACATTATTTAGATGTTTTGCTGAGATATGCAACATCTAACTCCAATATTATTTGTAATTTAGTGTAAGGGAGAATCTTAAGCTTTAACCCTAACACACACACACACACACACACACACACACACACACACACACACACACACACACACACACACACACACACACACACACACACACACACACACACACACACACACACACACACACACACAATGGATGCACTTCATCATGACCATCAATGGGAAGAGATGTATGATTGATTAATGAAGCTTTTATCAATACAAGGAAAGGAAAACGACCCCCGAAATCCACTTACATATCAGCAAGGCACTTTTATCCCTCCTCCCATGAACATGATATACGAAGGCAGTCAATGTGTAGTGCTGCTTACACGTGACTACATAATGAAATGGTGAGCTAACTTGGGAGAGCACAAACCCCTTTCTGAAGAGCATTTAGTTAAGTGTGTAGATTAGCATAATAAAAGCAATCTCATAACATGATCAGACCTCTCTAATTGAGCTATTGTTCATGTAAGCAGTGTGATTTTCTATTGGTTCAGATCCCTCTAGCCTACACTACCTTTTCTGCTTCTGCTGATGGGCTACGATGTTACGTGTGTCTACTGAGTGTATGTGTGTGTATGTAAAGGGGAACATATCCCTCTAGATCATTACTCCTCAACAGGAAAGGACAGAGGGGGCGTTAGTGAGCAAATGCTAACTCAGCCAATAATGAACAGGGTGGTTATAATGCAAAATCCATTGCCTCTCAATCGAGGCCATTGATCAAATGTGCCTCCCGTATGTGTGATTCTCTGCCTGGCTGGTATAGTCTGAAGCAGTGTCTTGCTCTCTAATTCATTCCCCCAATCTTCACATTCTCACTCATCTGTTTCTTGCGTTTTTTTTTAGTCAAATAAGCTTGTGGTGAAGGAAAGTGACTCTTATTTCAGACACATTTAATTTAATGCAGGTGATGCAAAGACGAGAAAGTGACCCTAGTTCCATCAGAAACAATTGCGACCTGGACAGAGAAGAATGAGGTTAGTCACCTTGGTACAAGCTCCCACCAAGCTCTGACTTTGACTGGATGCTTCCCTCAAAGCTTTTAACAGGCAGCTGTAATAGCACTGTGGTTTTGAAGAGGCCATGGTTAAAGCACCTCTGGAAGAGCAAGCTGGCGTCTCTTGTGGCTTTAGATGCGGTCTAAGTTGTACTTAATGCACTGACAGGTAATCCATCTCAAGGCAAGATGCTTTATGCCGATTTAGACAGGAAATCAGAAACCTATTGTGGCATTAGCCCCAATGTCTCCTGCAGTTATCCCAGCCCATTATGCAGAGGTGATTTTTTTATTCGTTCCGTTTTGAGGATACATATCTTGTTGTGATCAGTGCATTTCTTGCAAAAGAGCACATTAATAGGCCATTAATGTATATGTTTCTTCAAATAAGAGCACCAGATACCTGGTTTCATTTGCAATGTGTTGTTCAGATAAGAAAAATTGAGGGGTTGAATATTAAACTGCTTGTACAAGTAGTAACTTGATCATGGTCAGTCATTTGAGTCGTGCTTCTTTGTATTTGCAACTTACAATGAAATCAAGTGTTGTTTTCCTTTTTACCAGCTGCACCAGCCTCTGGTATTGTGTGCGTGTGTGTGTGTCTGTGTGTGTGTCTGTGTCTGTGTGTGTGTCTGGAGCTTCAAAACAGAAAGTACATCTCCCTGCTGTTGTCTGTCACACCCTAACGTTAGCCACAATAGCTACCAGTGTTGGGCAAGTTACTTCCAAAATGTAATACATTATAGATTACACATTACTAGTTACTGTCATTTGAGAGTGTTACAACCTAAAGTAGTCTAGGGGTGGAGGACGCATACAGTTTAAAACAATAAACTCGGGACAGAAAACAAACGGGAAATAAGGTAATTTTATTGTGTCCGCACAACACAAGGCAACTTAAAACAATCTCCAAAGGAAGACAAATATAGGCACTTTATCACAGGTTTGATTCAGAGCAGATTTCACAGCAGCCGCCAGCACTTCTCTGCCCACTCTCTGCTGGCTTCCACAGAAGCCTCACCTCAGCACACAGCTATGCTGCCCTCTGTTAAGCGCTGATCAGCTGATCAGCCTCAACTGCAGGCCTGTTGTCAGCAGCACACACGTGCAGAGAATCACACACTAGGAGACAATACACATAATACAACATGGCACGTGGCAGTGAGTAATTAGTTATATTACAATATTACTTTTTCTGAATTTTAATGCTTTACACTACTTTTGTGTTATGGTAATTTACTTTAACCAAAACAACTGCAGAAGTAGGCTCTGACTTGGCAGGTAGCTTGGGAATTTCACCACCATCCACGCCGTCCTGGTACTCACCCCCAGGCCTCCTGCAAGTTCTGTGTCCGCAAGTTCTGTGCCCGCCTGGCTTCTAAAGAGCTTAAACGGTGGGCAGATGCATTCTCGGCGCACCAGGACCACGGGGGCGGCAACGGCAGCAGCTGGGCGAATTGACAGGACACCGGCAACATCCTGGAACTCTCGGAGGAGGAAGACCTCTTTGACGAGCATGAGTCCGCTGACTCAATTCCAACTGAGACAGTTCTCTTGCCGGCTCTCCCTCCTCCCACGATGGGAGGACTGGAGCTCGGGGCGGGTGACGATGCTTCGATACTGCGGCATTCCCTTCCCCGCTCGCGATGCCGGCTGAACAACCAGCCCCTGCTCCCGGCCTCTTGAGCGGGGATGTTTATGTCCAGGAGCTGCCATCCAAGTGTCCTCTGCTTTGGACGCATTTAACGGAGCTTTGTTTTTTTTTATGCTGTCTCCATCCCTCCTGCACTTGTGTGGCTGTGAGGAATTTTTTTTTCTGAATATGTTTTGGTACGTTAACTTGTTCAGTGCAAACAACAAGAGGAACTAGTCTATGTTCTTCTTGTGGACCTTGTGTTGCAGGTGGCATTGACTACATCAGCTTCACCCTTGACCCAACAGCAACAGCTTTTAGAGGGCAAATCCTATACCAAATAGGACGATAGATACATAATGTAACTTCGGATTCTAAGTATTTGGCGTAGCACTCTAAGATTCAGGCCACCTGCTCCACTAACATTGACTGACGAAAAATGCTGATGTTGGGAGCAGATCTACGGCTCCGCACCTGTAACATACAGTATCTGCGGACGTGATAGAGGCCCGTGCTGGGTGAAGGGGCGGGAAAGAAATCTTCACGACGGCGCATGCTCAAAGAGATTAACCCAATAGCAATAGCTCGTATATGCCTATAATCATAGAATCTGAGTTACAATATGTAATTATCAATATTATTTCCATGTCTTCAGCAGTTGCTCATATCTTGACATTAATAGGGTCTTTATTCACAGCTGATGAGATCGTAGCTTTTCAGTCCAAGCAATGACCACTCTTGACTAACTGGTGGGATATCTTCCTCAACGCGTGCCCATCAAAAAGGACTCTATAGATGCAGATGACCAGTGCTCCGTGAGTTTAAGTAGATTGATTCCATGTCTGAAACTTTACCTGCTGTTTAGAGCCACAAAAAGACCTCTGTACACAATAGATTCTACTAGTTAGAACAACTCTACTGTATGTTTACAGCTCCACTGTGGAGCTAAAATTAAGGGGAAAATAAAGTCCAAAAAGGTCATACATAATTAATGGCATGTGTTTTCTCAAATTTAGCTGCTCTGTTTGTGTTACACTTCATAATGGTGAGATGAAAACAAAGCTAGAACATTAATTAATCTGCCGTATCTAATATACACAGATTACAATTACACACAGTCCCAATCAGTCCTCTCCAGTGATATTTTAAAGCAGACCTGCTCTCCTGAGACCACCATGCTCCTGCGTTCTAGGAAAGCAAGCAGCTTCCTGAGGCAGCAACAGCACTTCTCTCGGTGAAAGAGAGGAGCCCCATTACATCTTTTCACTTTTCAATCTCACCCCTTTTCTCTCTCTCTCTTTCTCTCCCTCTCTTTTTTCGTTCCCTACAGTACATCAGTGTGGCTTTATCCATTTCATGTTTAGTGAAACTCCCCAGGCGAGCCAACACGAGGCAACGAGATGCCGCAAATCTTTGATATCTTAAACAGAGGGCATAGTGCCAGCACTCTTGCCAGATAGGAAAAACGGTAATCCAAGGGAGGAACATCATCCTGAATCAAACAAAATGAATAAATAATCGGGGCTGCAGACACACTTTCATACTTGCGGTGCATGTCCGTGGAGGATTGGTTTACCAGCCCAAGTGATTAGTCTGCTGGCAGAATTGTTTGGTTTCTGTGGCTCAACCATTTACAGTATGATATAACAGCAGATCAGATCCAGTTCTTAACAGAGCCCTCTGCAGAGCTGCTGATATTCAGCCAAAAAACAATCAAAACCCAAACAACTCAGCTTGCTGTTACTCAACTGTCACTTCACATTTGTGGCATAGTGCACGATATTTAAAATCATAATCCATGCTGTTTGGTCCCATTGGTTCATACATCATTAGTGTTATTACACTGCTATTATATTTATTTTTGGTGTGACATATTATTACATTACATACACATTACTAATCATTTAGATCAATTATATCATATCATCATTTAACTAAACTTTTCAAATCTTTTTTTTTCTGCAACTGTTTGCATTATTGTTTTGGGTTGAAATAAGGACTTTGTATTCCTGTAGTTTGATCCCAATCTTATTTAAAACAATACTGCACATATTTGATCTGAAGTAAATTCATAGTACATTTTGCCAGAGCCTCTTCATATAAATTATCTCCAATATGACATAAAAATAAAATAGGGGGGTTTTCTCATTGATAGTGTCTGCATGCCAGAAGTTGCAATAATAAACTACCAGGCAGAGATAATATTTTTCAATGGCAAATCGATTTTCATAAGGTTACATTCCTAATGTTTTTATTTCAGCAACCTTTCTCCTGTTTATACAATAGAGGGTATTAAAAGGGAGATTAAATTTTACCCGCCTGAATATAATACAAACACAAAATGATGCTTCTATTTCCAGGGCAAGCTGTGCATTGTCATTTATTTATGAGGTTTTTTTTTTTGCCACCCCCTCCTTTTCCTTTTCTCAACCAACAGTAAATATGGAAATTGTGTTTGTCAGTTTGTCTGTATACACACATTCATGCATGCATATCTATACATGTGCCTTTGTGTAGGGATATTTTAATGTTCGTCTTTTATACTGCATTGAGTGCAAACTTGTGCTGTGCTCCTGCATGGACGCAATGGCCGTAGGAGGGTCATGTGGCTCCTGCAGAGAAAAGTTCTCCATCCTCCATCAATAAACACACTCCCTCATCCCGTTCCAGTATCGACAGTCAATCATCTGCCTTCACACACTTGTTCTCTCCCTCAGTGGCTCTCTTTCATCCTTGTGAAGACGCAGCCAGACTTTTATTGCCACTATTACAGGGAGCTGCCATTATCCTCTTGAATGGGAGGGGGTCTACGTTGTCTGGGTTGCTCCCACAATCACAGTACTTTAAGGTTAAAGAAAGCACAATGAGAAAATATTTCATTTTCAATTGTTCAAATTATACATAATATAGAAATACTTCTTTCATAATTATTAGTTTCCAGTGGTCATAAATAATCACTTCAATTCTGATGTCTCCATTTCCACTTTAAATGGATAATAGTGCTGAAACAGCGTCCGATAATCCTCTTATATCCGTTGATCTATTGAATAGATTCTAAGAAATCTTATCAGACCATAATAATGATAGCTCATCACAAATCAAAAATAAAGCGGTATCAGAGTTCTTTCTTGCAGTGAAACTGTAATAAAGCCATGGCTTCCTGGCAATGATACATGAGTTTTATTGAAATATTTTGCATTGATTTTTAAAATGCTTCATTTTGGCCCTGTCTCTGAAATGTATTTTGTTTGATGGTTCTTTTAATTTCCTCTAAGGTATTTTTAAGTTTTCATCTTAATAACCCACATTATATCTAATGGATTGGTACTGTAGTTCCTAAAACTAAAATCTGTTTTGTGTTCTATTCTGTTAAACTGTGTCCCTGGATAGTATGTTTTCCCAGTTATTAATATCAAATGACCCACATAAAGATTAAAATGACTGTTAGATAGTTAGGGAACAAGACAAACAAGTCTTTATATAAATAAAGCTCTTTGTTTTATCATGTGTTTATCATGTGTTATTTCCCTTAGGTGTCGATAATTTACGTTTTAATTTTTTACATTATATTTAGCAGAGTTTAGGAATGGAATTTTAATGGCATTTAAGCTTCTAAGTCTTTTCTTTTAGTCATTTTCAAATCCAGTTTAAGACAACCGGTCAGTGCTGTTATTTGCATTTGATCAGATCAGATTTGTAAATCCGGACAGCACCTATCTATCAGCATTAGTTGCTGTGTTAATAATGTAGGGGTAGCTTGTGCAACTACGCTGGTGACGTGGCTTTCCAACGCAGAAGCTTGACAAATAGAGGTCCATCATTTTGCCTGTCAACCAGTCCCAAACGGACTGTTATCCTCCTTTAAGACACTTGGAAATCCGATTTGAGCATCCACAGCGTCCACACTGAGACGCATCTGTAGAAATTCACCTCCAGATGTGGTTTGGATCTGATTTGCAAAAATCACATTTCATGTTTATTCTTTTGCTTTTGGGCTGACAGTCTGAACAAGCCTAAAGTGACATGTCTTTTCACTCACCTACAATCACAGGCTTAATACAGACACAACTGCAGAAATCACATTAACCATAGGACTGCCAATCTTTCCATTTTTGCCTTTACGGAATAAACATAGCTGAAACTGATTTAATCTGCCACAGCCGATGTTATAACCTGTAACAGTCGGATAAAAGTGAGAAGCCATCTATTGTCTATATTTTCTCTTGCTCTTTGCTATAAAAAACAGTGAGGAGGGATAAAGAGTTTGAGAACAGATCCTTTAGCATCTGAGTTTTATGATGCTTTTTTGAGACATTTGGTGAGTTAAAATTCAAGGTGGTTTTCACCATGCCGGCTTGGATCATGTGAACATGCATATTGCAACATGCAAATGAATCACAAGTGCTTATGAAGACTTTATCTACTCTAGAAGGCAAATAGTAAGAAACTCCCAGATTGTACCACCCTTTTACACACTGACACTCAGAGCTGTGTTTGAAAACTGTTTGTTCTGCTTTGTGCACTGTTAACATAAGTTGGTTTTGGAGCACACACATCCTTTGCAGGGTAGTTGATTAGAATATGAAAGGGAATCTCAGCCTGGTCGGTTGCTGCGTTCACTTCTCATAGACGCCCCATCATGAATTAGGGATGAGGGCTGCAGTCCACCCTGCACCATTTGAAAACTTCCCCTATTTACAACCACTCTAGGGCTTTAGTTTGTGTACAGAGAAACAAATATCTAATTTGGAAGTTTTTAGATCTTCTACAGAATGGCCGGCCAATCAGAGGAGAGTTTTAGGATTTTTTTTTTTCTTCTTTTTCCCATTGCAGGTCGTGGTGGGTTCAGAAAGTTCTCAAAAAAGTGTAGTAAGTGGCTTAAAATATGGTTTAAAACTTTTTTATTTTTAAGAAAATGCCAATATGATAAACAATAACACTAATTGTAATAAACTATAAAACACACACTAAGTTTTACTGAATTTTTTTTTACTGAAATTGAATTTCTATCATGTTCTGTCTGAGGAGAGTGGGTAAGGAGAGTGTGATTTACATGTAATCTTAAGGAAACGTCAGTCTTCTGGACCCACAGCCTGCTGCTCTGAAGCCTGCCATCACCACACATAGCTAGCATACGGCAATGGCTTCCATGAGTTCTGTTAGCAATGCGGCGACAACGGCATTGAGCTCAGCCTCGTCCACCAGAGGGGTATAGTATACGCAGTGGGGCAAAGAGGCCTTTCATTGGTTCTTTCCAATAAGATTTAAACCATTTTAATAATAAAAAAAAATAGAAAACCAGTATGTGGTGGTCAGCATTGATATAGTGGCAGGCTGCCACAAATATATCAATGTATTAGAAACACTAATGTAACTTGGTTGCAAATAAGGGTACACATTACAGATATAACCTACATGCATAGGTGTGTGAAATAAGCATATGAATGTAGCAATTATTAGGTAAAGTTTTGATAACCGTGTAGTCTATAGAAAAACAAACTAATTGTACAGATTATCTGTTCGTTGATGTAATGCGTAAACACAGGACAAATTAACGTAAGGTAGTCAACGCCCCTAAGAATATCCTAAAACCGGGAGAGCCCAGGTGGTTGGTAATTTAAATTCAAAACAGAATTGGAAAAACAGTAAAGGTTTATTCTTAATAAAACTTAATCTTAATTGGCTGAATTCTGAATCCGACAATACAACAAAAAAGTAACACATAGATGGATTGAGACGTATTTAAACATGGATCTATTACTTTTCTCATTAGCTCCTGTATAACCCTGACAAGTTAGAAAATGTTCTCCCCTCTTCCTTTTTATGCACTCTTCTCTCTCTGCTCTCATTCCAGCTGTGAGGTACAATTACTGCCATGAGTAAAATTCTACATTGCCGCAGGGCCAGATCATTTAAACCACAATGCCAGTCCTCAGTAACTTCAGAGCCCCTGTGGGCCTACTTCAATAGACCCCCGGCCCCAGGTGTGAACCTGGTAACTTGTTCAGCAATACACACAAAGTGTGGTGGCTGTGAAGGCTTCAGGATAATGCACCACTAATGGTGCAAATGTGTTTGCCCAATGATGTCCCTGTCAAACAAACGTCATATATAAAACCTATTGGTTTACTCTGTCTTGAAATAAGAGCGGACACAGAAGCAAAAGGGTGAGGTTCTGGGGTCAAAACAATGTGAGGTCTGCCTAAAACTACATCAAATGAAACACTCTTGCATGCAATCAAACATTAACAGAGACTTACATGCATGCCAGTCCTCTCTTTCATACCACTACCTGTGGCTATCAAGTCCATTTCTTGAAGTAGCCATGAAGTAGCCATGTTCTAACATGCCACATGCATGTGAGGACCACCTCTGCCAAGATTGCAGGGTAGTCTGTGGCCTCTTTATACTTTATACTATTTCCAGATGAAATTCAACAGACTTTTGTTTAAGCTTAGCCACATGTATGCAACTCCGTTGGCCAGATCGCAAATCTAATTCCCCATCCTTCTTGGTTTTCGCGGGTACGCCAATCCGAGTCTGCCCCACTCCAATCCACAAGGTGGTGGTAATGTACCTAAAGCTGTTTGATAACGCCAGTTGAAGAATAACGTGTGCACTAGTTACAACATTAAAGGTGCAATATTTAATATATTTAATGTATTGCATCCAAAAATTACCCCAATGCGTCATCAAGTATTTAGGAAACTTGAAATACTGTTAAGTTGAAGTACTTTTTTTTTTCTGACAACAATGCTAATGCCAGTATTCTCTCTTTTTGAAACTTCCGTTCCGTGATAGAATGTCTGTTGTACTTTGGCCTGTGTGTTGTTATCAACTGCCCAGTTTGACAGCCAGGCCGGGTTGCCAGATATACCTGTAAAATAATAAACCCAGCTCGCTACTGCTGTAGTACAACCCTGGAAGCAGCATACAAACTAACAGGATCAATGGAGATAGATTCTACCCAACCTAAAAAAAACAAAAAACCTTGACATGTATCTAACAGTTGTGTGACCAGAGACGTAACAAACCCCCTGGTAAATATTGGAGATGTATTTACAAGATGGAGACAGCTTAGAGCCCAAAAGGACGCAAAGTTGGCTAATTTTCTCCTGAACAAGTAAGCGTTAGCTTCAGGCTAATTTATCACGGCCACTAGGGACGGGCATTTTATGTCATTTCAACATTTGTGTACTCACATTAAATTATATTGTACTCAAGTTTTTTTACTCGCAAAAACAATTGAGGCACAGCCAGTAAAGTGATCCTGGTACTGGCTAACGGCGCCATGCTAACACGTCATGACTGCTAACGTTAGCTAACGTTACCGGAGGACCAGGCAAGCGGGCCACAGTTGTTTAGAATGTGTAGCATGTTCAGCGGCCGTACTTTAAGCCAAGAAAGGGGGGCTGTATATTAGAGTCCCGATCGGGCAGAATGTTTCTGTCCGAGCCCGGCACGCATCCAACAGAGAAAGCCCGTATTTATTAAGCAACTGTATGAAGGCATTCGGAAATGTCAACAGATGAGCGCATCAGCACCGGGGGCAACTCGGGGTTCAGTGTCTTGCCCAAGGACACTTCGACAATGACTGCAGGGGTGGGGATCGAACCACCAACCTTCCGATTGGCAGGCAACCGCTCTACCACTGAGCCACAGCCGCCCAATAAGCGCACGTTAATAAGCTATTTAATTTAAAATGTTTAATTTGGTAACCTTTCCTGCTTGCTTCGTTTGTGACTGTGATCAGAAAACCAGGTGAGACTCGTTACCTCCAGGGCAGACGTTATAAACGACCCTAAAATCCTGTTTCTGGTGAGCAAATGAATGAACTTGGCTTTCAGTCTATGGTTTATTTCGGACACCGCACACACTGTGTACAAAACTTAAACTTATTCCACCAACTCTGCTCCGGTTGCATCTACAACACGTCTGCTTCCTCTTTTTCTATCTTCTTTCCACTTTCCACACACACACAGACTTACACACACTGAGTTCTCTTAAAGGAGCTGCAGCACCATTTTGCAACAAATGCCTTTTTGCGCTGATGTGACCGAGCCTGCCCCAAACCCAACCATCATTTCTAAATATCTGTCCGAACCCAGCCCGGCCCGTCAGGTACCGTCGGGACCTGTCGGGCTCCGGTCGGGTATCCATGCCTTACTGCAAATCAGGAAGAGAGGACCGTGAGATTTCAGTGTGTTAAGGGATTGTTGCTGTAATTCTAAGCCAATAAAGTGTGTTTTTCAGTCGGGTGGAAAAGGACGGCAAGGTAGTGGTATTTTTAGCGGCTCCTACCGTAATTTTTAAGCCGTCTTCCGTTTTCTGCTCTCTGTTCTACAATGCTGTTTCTGCTCATAAATTCATAGGCAGAACCTAATGCATTCCACTTTCAATCTAATTTTAGAATATCTACAATCCATTTTCCCTTCCACGCAAGTGTTGGAGTAATGTGAAAATGACCTTTATTTGGGAGGTAATTGTGCAGGCCCTGTGTTAATGCCTGATTGTGATCTCTCTCTGCAAAGTGCTGGTTCAGCAAGGTTCCATCCTGTTCCTCAGCATGGTCCTCTCTTTCCTCCCAAGGTGTCCTCTGGCTGCGCTGGCCTCTTTGAAGGCTCCCTCGCTTTAATGGAATCACTACATACACTTCCTGGACGAAGCAGGGAGAAGCACTAATTCCACACTGATAAAGATCTGACTTCCTCTCATTTCATAAGTCTTCCACTAGATACGAAGCTGTGCTAGATTAGATGTGTCACTCCCCCCCCATCCCCCCCATCCCCCCCATCCCCTGTAACACAAAAGTCCTCACAAGACCAAACATGAAAAAAGAGAATTAATTTAATTGCTATTCAAGTGTGGGTGAATAAGGGGGAAAGCTTCACATTGGGGTGGAGACTGTTTTCTTTTTTTCTTCCTAACTATAAAAGAAATATTCTCTAAAATCAAGAAATGTGTATTGTATTGATGAAGACGGGCTGTAGGTCATCTCTAATATCTGTTAAATTCAGAGTGTAGTTGTCAAACGTGTCAAAGATTTTCCTCTTCCTGTTTAAGCTAACACAGGAGGTATATCTAATATCTGTCAAACTACTGGTGTTTTAAATCTTAAAGGGACAAATGCTTTTTTTTTTTACTATCTCTCTTTTATATAATGCTCGGATGTCCATATTAAATAGTCCATAGTTCCAAACTGACATCCTTTTTTTTCTTGTTAACAATCAAAAATACAAAAATATTTCCAACTTAAATAGGATTGTCAAAGGATTGCAGCCTGTCAGGTTTAATTGTTTTTGTTGCTAAAGGACAATTCATGAGGAAAACTTGTCGCTATTCAAGCTTTAGCCTTATCACCTTCCTATGAAAGAACAGCATCCTAATATATCCACTTTGTTGTAAATTATCAACAATCACTCAAACAAAAGACACATTTTTGGGGCTATGATTGTCCCACTGCCCTGTTGTGTTTTAAGTGAGGAAGTGGCAAGTCTCTGTCAGTTTGATTGAAATGTTGTGTCATTCGTTTCTAAGTCCTCTGCTTTCTTTTTGTTCTTCCTGTCTCTTTGTGCCGGATAAGGGGGACTTCCCTCCAGATGTGGAGGCTGCTCTTTATGAACCTTTTCATCTTCTCTAACAGCAGTTTGATCAAAGCTTGAGAATTGAGACAACAAACCTGTGTGTCCATGGCCCTGTCATAGCAGTAGTAAAAATACCCTTCATCACATGTCTGTGTTTTGTAAGTGTATGTAGGATTTGAATGAAACCATGTGAGTTTTGACAGTTTTCTTATGAGACTTTTAAAATAACAGCATTTAAACCCCCGCAAAAAGAAAGACATTTCACTTGAGGCATTCAGTTTTATTTTTCCGACATGTATCTTTATGTGTGAACCCTCTTCTATCAGACTCTTCTGTTCATAGGTTACCTTTCATTGTAGCGCCATGCAATAAAACTATATTGCAAATATCACAGACAAACAACTTTTTCAGTTGCATTTGAGAAAGAAATGCTGGTAAGAAATGTCAGTTGTTTTTAAATATCCAAAGTTTAATGCAATTAAATAATTAAAATAACAATGAATTCACATGAAGGAATTTATTCACATTTTAAATTGAGGATCCATTTTAGAATATTATAAATCGCTGAATATGTTTATTGTAATGGTCAGAGCCTCCCATACCTTAAACCACCTTGTTGACCGCAACCGCAGAGTGATCTATAATGTCTAGCAGGTGTAGGGTTGCCTGTTGGTACGTAGGAGGGATTTTGATTTATTTATTTATTTAGTTTTTGCCTGGTCACCAATAATTGTGAAACTTCAGCTAGTTTTTTTTTTTTTTCTGGCTGGACAGAGAAGCTGTCAGGCATCATATTTCCCTCAGGTTCAAATGTGCTGTGTGCTTTGATAATAAATGGAGAGAGCTCAGGTGACCAGTCTTGATAGGCTTGTAGGTAATAGTGGGACCTCTGATGTGAAAACAGCAGTTCCTGTATTTGAATTGGGCTGTCATTTTGGTCGTCTCTGCTGCATTTTAGCATATTGACTCAAAGTACTATTGACTCAGTGATAACCTTTTTTTTTTTGGATGAAAGGAATAATTTACAGTCTTATTTCCCTTTAGGTCTCTGAAGGACTGCTGACCAGGACAGAGATTTCAATGTTTGATCAGTTGTTGGGCATCAGTTTTACTTGACCTAAAATCTGAATGTGACAAAATAAAACTTTTTTCACTCTATGTTCATAACCCAGATATGTTTTAATACATTCTTTTATTGTATGTAACCTAGATCATTAAGCCAGAAATATCTTCTGTAGAACTGATGGAGGGAGGCAAAACCAGGACATTGTTGTGGAGACCAATTTTCTACAGATAGAAATTCACTACTAAATGTTGCACCGTACAAACAAACAAAACAACAGGAAAATCCTGGTCTTCCTTTTGTTTGTTTGTTATATTTTCAGTTTGCACACAGATTAAACATTGTAAATGAATGTGGTAATTAACGCTCGGTGTGTGAGTGTAGGCGCTGGCTTATCTACTTGTTTGTCTCAGATGAAAGGAGCATATTTTCTATAAAACAAAAAGTGGGATTGTACTCAGTGTATCATACCCACTTGTTTACAATGGTCTCCCAAGGGGGCTCCCCTCTCTGTTTGTTAGTGTATTTGCAGGGGGAAACCTAAAATAACCCATCATCTTAAGCAGAGCACCATCTATAGGCAGACTGTGCTTTGAATGTGTTCACAGCAGCCAGCTTTCCTTTACAGATCTGTAAACCGCATAAGCTTTATTGAGACTGTCTCATCCTTCTGTTTGATCTTTACTGCATCGGATTGGAAAGAAAAGAAAATTACAATATTAAACTTTCTCTCCATATATAGGCACATATGCAAGTGTTGGTACATGAATAACTACTGAGGAACTTTCAGTTTGTGTTGATTCTAGCGGCCCATTTGGACAAAAGCTGTAGTGTTTTTACCACATCTGCTGTCTTAAAGGGGAACTATGCCGTTTTTTATTTATCTTAAGTGAGCAGCTTTGGAGTCATTGGAATGGTTATATGACTTTATTCAATGTCTCGCTACCCCTAGCGCTTGTGAGCGGAAAAAACATTGAATCTTTGGGCTGGCGAACTGCCGCTCGAAGCGTCACGAAGGATCGCGTGATAGCAGGTCTTGCGATCAGGGGCGTAGCACAAAATTCTGGGCCCTGTGGAATGGCATTTTCTATGGGCCCCTCCCTGCATCAACAGTTATTCATTCTAGCATCTTTTTGGGCCCTCCTCACATGAGGGCCCTGGGTACTCAGTCCCCTTTTTCCTCCCAGTTCGACACCTCTGCTCACAATATAACAAATTGCAAGAACAAGGTAGCGATCGATGGAGTTTTTCCGACTATTGTCATGGCTGAGCTGTCAAAAAAGAATCAGAAAGCTAGGAAAGCATTGTTGGAGGAACAGAGAAAGAGGAGTCAGACACAAGTAAACTGAGGGGCTGCCAAATATCTATTCCAAAGCTGTAGGGGGAGCTCTATAGAGAAACCTGTAAGCAAAAGGCTACGACATGGCCAAAACGGCATAGCGCCTCTTTAAGGATCTTTTAGAGTTAGTGTTACCGGGAGGTCATATAGTGGCAATGAATGTCACTGCAACTGTGCGAGCCAAAGCATTTTCAAGATTTATTGTACCAACATAATAATGATTATTATAATAATAATAATAATAGTAATAACTTAAATCTACATAGCACTTTTACTGAAACCCAAGGACGTACAGGGGGACAAAAAGAAAATAAGCTATACAAACATGGACTGAAAGTAAAAACTGGGCGCTTAATGGAAGTGGGATGAATGAGCCATTACTACAGAAGATAACTTCTAAAATGAAATTCATTAGCGATCATGTAGTGGATATATTTCCACACTCAAATAAATTACAGTAAGTGTACCATATAGTAAATAAGGAGTGATTTCAGACATGAGATTACCAAGTAACCAAGTAGGTTAACCATATTTTACCAGTAGAAGTGGCAAAAAAACAACTATCACAGCTGAAACACTGTACACACGCACATACAACTTTGCCTTGTAAATTATAGTGTGGTCTAGACCTACTCTGTCTGTAAAGTTTCTCGAGATAACTCTTGTTATGAATAATATAACTAAAATTGATTTGAATACAACAAAGGTTGTGTGCAATGTAAAGCTATACAGTAGAACACATTAGGGAAAATTGTTTTCTAGCTACTGTGACCTCAGCAGTGTTATAACACGTTAAAAAGTAAGTATGGTTTAAAGTAAGGTAACACGCTGCCACTGAAAATTTGGTAACAAACATAGTCCCTTTTTCAATTTGGCGTAACATTACTCTTCCAGGGACAGATTTGACGGCAACACTGCCTTCTCAGCTGCACGCTTACAAGCTCCACACATACGTGACAGAGAGTGATAGCAGAGCAATCATGTCATTCTCCCTCTCTCTCCCCTTTCATGTCTTCATCTGTCCTGTCAGAAACAAAGGCCAAAAATGTCCAAAAAATAATCTGCAGTGTAGTTTAGACACTTCACTGATAAACCATAGATTGGCTGTATGGTCAAATATAGTTTTTTTATAATTAACATCTGCCAGAGCCGCCTGCTTTTAAAAGTAACGTAAAAGTAACGAGTAACGTAAAAAGTTACTTTCCATAAGGGGTAACTAATTAAAGTAACAGATTACTTTTTTTAAGTAGTAATCAGTAATGAGCAAACAATACTTTTTAAAAGTAACTTCCCCAACGCTGAACCTTAGACAACAAAAAAACATAACAGAAAGAAAGCATGTACCCACCACCATACCTGAAATTACAATACAATACAAATTGCAGTCATTAATACATTAAAAACTGCACCAGGCAAACCCTGAGCCAAGAATTACCATAGAACAATTAAACAGATCCCTGCTCAAGTGTAAGTTTACCGACCACTATACACCTCTTTTGATGCGATTAAAGATGCATAGAATTTTGTAGAGCAACATCTCCCATGGGTTATCGGTGTGTCATACGGTACATTTACTGGCTTGACATAAGGATATATGGCATGTTAAAAAGTTGAATGCAGATTAAAAGGGATGGAAATAGACTGTTAAACAAGCCTCCCCTGGTACACTTCATACAATGTTCCGTTAGGCCAAGTTAGTGACCTTTATAATCAAAGCATATGCTAATTACAGAGATATTATTAGACGTGTGGGAGTCTATGCTCAAGGCTATGCTATCTCTGCATGCACAGAATTCACAAATTAGGGGATTGTCACTGAGATAGTTGACCGATAAATGTCACATTGTCACTATTATGTCCCCTCCACACTAATAGAAAAGAGGAAAAGCAGTTCTGAAATAAGGCTTTTGTCTCTGTTTTTAGAGCTCCCTACGCGCTCCTCTCCTGACCTGTGATTTTTAAAAGCACAGTCATTGGGAGGGGCAAAAATACATGAATATTAATCACTGTTCTGCCTCTGCAGTTGAAGCACCCCAAAAAAATGCATGGAGAATTGTTTTTTGTGGGTTTTTTTTTACTCCAAGTACGCTTCATCCCCTTCCCTGTAACACCTAGCCCCATCCCTTGGCTTTGTGTTCCCCATCAGGAAATTTGCATAAAAATAATTCCTGTGTGAAGCATGTTCACAGGGTGTTCAAAAGATACCTGAGTGGGACTACATGACTTTTGTGAGGAGACACAACACAAGGAACCTTTTATAAGAGCAGAGAAAGATCTCACTACAGGAGACATCTGCAAAAGGCTTTAGTACAAAGCCCTTGATTAATTCTAAACCCAATAATGTTTTATTCTTGTACAATGTGTGGAATCAATTGAAAAATTAGAATATCCAATCCTAGCTGTGGGTGAATATTTCAGTGTGTTGTATTTGGTTCTTGCTCTAAATAGAACTCGTGGTCTTGGATGGATTTGTGTAACACTGATGTTTGAAGTGGGCTTTGTTTCAATGGTGTTTATATTGCACACTTCACTTTGTCTATCTCTGCCTCTTAGTTTCCTAGCCATCCAACATTTTATATACACTGACACACAAAAGACACACACACATGCCAGGATCTAAATTGAACAGACCAGCATGGAGTAGGCCAATTACATCACTGCCCCAATTAAAATAAAACAACAGGACTCTTTCAAGCTGTCCTGCAGGGGAGAGAAAATTAGATGGGGAGAGAGAAAAAATGGCAATAACAAATCCCAATCCAGTCAGATCGTCATGATGTTCATTTTAATTAAAAAATTGGATTCACTGCAATTAACTCCAAACTAGTCCCCCGTGGCTGAATGAAGAAAACACAATTGGCTCTCAGTTTCCAAGCAACTCTGAGAGGTCCACAGCATCCTATGATAATCTCTCTTTAAATAACATTGACTGTTTCTTGTAAATACATTGGGATGTTTGTAATGATGTTCGTCAAAATACTGCTCGATTGCGTTTATGTTGCCATGACTCGTATACACCAGCATGATCACAATCTGTTAAATGGTATCTCCTTGGTTTTCTGAAATTGAGGTGAACTGGGGGTCTGTCTTAAAACTGAAGAGGTGACAGGATTGTGGCCTGTCTGACACTCAAACTTACTATGATTGATATCTTCACTGATCAATTTAAACATTCACTTATATTTTTACGTGTCAGCCTCGATCGACCTTGTTCTATATTAAATGTCATGTCATGTGAAGTGATATTTTACACCGACTATGATGATGTGCACGTGTTAATGTGTCTGAATATAGTGTCTGTATTGAAATGTGTAGAGTAGCCATCTGAGGGTATGGATTACTATAATGATAGGGGTTGAGTGGCTAAAGCCTTATGACTAATAGCCTGTCAGAGTGGCACTCAATTTTACTTGGTCACACAGATCTACGCCTCTCTCGCTTTCTCTCTCACACACGCGCACACACACACACACATTGTATAATTGCAGAATAAATGACATTCAGGTAAAAGTGTTTATTATTTATTTTTTTATTCAAATATATTTATTAATTCTTAATTGACATTAAGCGTTCTTACAATAAATAAAAGAGAATTTTTTTAACTTTCTGACTAACTTACGTTAGCACTTTACATTCTATCACGGTAATAATATGGTAATAGTGGGTTAACAGTGTATATTAAAGAGGTAATATAATAGGTAATAACGTAATTACTAAGTAATAAGTTATAACTGGGCAAAAATCAGTGATAAGATTTAATACTTGGGTAATAAAGTGATTAGAAGGTAATATTACTATTACTATATAATAACTAGAAATGGGTTCGATGATAACATATGTATATCTGGGTAATGGTAATATAGTTATATTAATATTGTAATAACATGATAATAATGGGGTAATATATGTTGATGTTTTCACAGTGTTATAGGCTACTTTCAGCGTAATACCTTCCAAATTACATAAAACCTCTTGAACATAAAATTGGTAATTACCATATCATAATGCTGAAATTTATCCAGCCTTTGTTCCAAATATTCCCCTTTTGTTTCAAGGTAATAATTTACAAATTATTTGTTTAATCTTGTGACTTCTTACCTGGAAACACATCTGGTATTTTCTTTGTAAAAACATGAATCTTTGGTGCACAATGCAAAACTGTCTGTTTCTATTTAATTAAATGGTAATATTAGAATAACAGGTGTAGCGATTACCTGAAAATGCTTCTGGTAGTTTCTGTGTAACAACCGGGCTTGAAATGAAAATCCAACCACCCTCCAAATGCGGGTGAATTTTGCAATCGGCGGGTATCACTGTCAATCTACCTGCCACATTGTCAGGTAGCCAATGAGAATGGAGTGATTCAGACGCATAACTATCGGTAAGCATGGAACGCAGTTGCTTACGGGCCCGGACCAATCAGGGGCCTCCATCACTGGAAGACATTGATTGACAGCCAGGGCTCCTTATCGCATTACTCGCGACAATCCCAACATTCCCACATGCAACCACTGACCAAGTGGGAGTGAGAACGGGTCAAATTAATTTCCGTGTTTCTGATATGAAGACGAAACGTGTGTGACTCAAACATCTCACCAATTGAACACACAGCCTCAGACCGTCCACACGGTGGATGCAGGAAAAACTGCAGATGAGATGTACAGGATGACAGCTATATTATTGTAGGTGCAATGATATTTTAAAGTCCAATAAATACTTTTATCAAATCGTATGAATGTGTGTCCCAGCCCAAGATAGGAAATGATGCCTTTATGCAGGATTATCAAGTGCTACCTAACTTTCTAATTAATTCAAAGCCACATATAATTATTGGAATGTAAATGTGTTGAAGGTAACTTTGTTTAAAGAACTACTCCAGTGATTCAGTTATAGACCACTTAATGCTTTTTTTAGGCTGACACCAATACAAATTGGAATTGGGAGTTAATAAAAATCCGGTAACGGTGTATTAGTGGATAGTAATTTATTTTTTGGATCAACACAACATTCTTGATTTCGGTGAAATCGGTGACCCTTTAATTGACATGGCATTTTCTGTAGGACTGATGTGTAAGACTGTATACCCTGCATGAGAATGCCAGCTTTTTTGCTGGTGATTGATGACTAGTGAGTGATGAATAAGATGAACAGGAACAAGTAATCTACAGCAAATGCACGCACACACACACACCACACACACCACACACACACACATGCATGCACACACGAAAAGAGATAAGAACAATTGTGGTACTTAGTTCCTCATATTTTTCTTGCCTGTTCCTTTTTTCTTTTGAGAGTGGGTAAGATAAATATTCACTTATTAAAGCGTAACTGGAATTGACTGTGTCATGCATCAGGCTAATAGCTGAAAGCCATGGTTCAATACGGCGGAGTTTGGACAGGCTTCGCTAATGGAAGAAGTGACGTGGTTGCAGCCCAAATGTCATTCATCAGACCGCACACTGTTCGTTAGGGGCTACAAAGCCCTGCCATCTCACACACTCAGGCTCATCCATTAACCCTAGGCAATGGCATCCGCTGGATTATGGAAATAACGAAAATTATGGAAAATAGGACGATAGGCCATCCAAGTGGAAAAGACTGGTGTCAGGAGAGTGTCGCGAATACGTCTGAGGGCAAGGGAAGTGGCCGTTTTTCTTTCTCTGAAGATCTATCTAGGTGCTGTTGCGTCTGGAGACCTAAGGGTTGCATCAGGGGGAACCTGTGCCAGACGTTATGGTCCCACTTATTACATTCCTGCCCACCACTAATAGGGCACGCTGACTGTGGTCTCCGTGTTCTGCGTCATTGAATGAACTCAATGTTATTCACGAAGATCTAATATGAGGGTTAATGTCTTTTCATTTTTTGAAATGGAAAGTGCAGTAATACTGAGATCAGACAAAATAATATGACAGGAGGTGGACTGACAGAGTGGAAGAAAATGGCAGGATTTTAGGACACATGATACTCAATGGATAATTCGAAGGTAACCACAGAAATTAAAGTACGGTATATGGCCTCGATCCTTCAGTTTTCAGATTAACCGAGCCATAGAAACCTCAAAAGATGAGGTTTAGTATAATTTTGCAGGGTAGTGAGTAGTTGTTCAGTGGATTTGTTTAAGGCAAAGATAATTTCCAAGTCCCCAAAAAGATTATATGGCTTTTAAATGAATCCAAGAAGCCATCTCAAGTCTGGATGGTACTAACACACGTTTAGCAGTTTGGATAAACTATTTTTCTCCTGGACCTCATCTGTCTAAGGCTAAATTGCCTCTTATGAGTTAACCTCTCGACCATGACAAGCGGAAAATATTCCTCCCATACTGCATCATAGTATGAGAATGCCACAGTAGTGCGTCCAGACTTGTGAACAATAGAGGTGACATGGCATGATGATCCAGGTCGCGTGTACAGGGTGCTCTGGCTCTAGACACAATGAGCTTGAGCCTGCCCTAGATCCCACATGGCCCCAAGGGATGACGTGATGTCACATGCACCCACCCGTCTACAAAGATTGTGTTTAGTCAGCAGTTTGTAATGCCCAGGGCTTGGCCTGCTCCTCTGTCCACAAAGGGCCCACATGCCCTGAGGGCTGCTGGGGATCTATGGACCAGAACCCTGTTAGGCAACAGGTGTGCTGTGACAAGATGAGGATTTTTTTTAGAGATAAATCGGTAGTTTCACTTTGATCCAACAATTCATTTGAACCATACAGGTCACAGGCATTTTTTCTTTTTACAAGCTGTGACTCTGCTTGTCTTGAATTAGTTGCCAACAATTGCACCATTTGTATCTCGCTCATGCCTCATCGTTTAAAATACAACTTGTGTAATGACTTCAGTTTGAAGATAAGGGAGCGAACACTCTCTTTGCCCACACTTATGATGGATGTGTATTACCTCTTCTTGCTGTCATAATGGTTTATGTTGCTGAAAATGCTCTCTCTTGCCAACAACAAGGTCCAATTTTTCTGGTCCAACTTAACACTGACCAAAACATCTAATTGCTCCATGATGTTTGACACAGGCAACATTCAACACTAGTGTAGAATGACACGGGCTTATAAAACGGTTAGTTAAAGATTGACTGGTAACCACTGGGATAAAAATGATTTTTAAATGATATGTTTGTGAGGTTGGTTTGGGGAAGCAAATTATTGGTGTTTTAGGCTGGAGATCCAGTATAGATGAGAGATTATAAACACCAGGGGACACTGTCTGCCAATGCTGCTGGGGCTGTCCTGAGAGCTGCCAATATATTAAGTGGGTCTTATTCACCAATCATTCTGTCAACTGCTGTGATGACTTATCTATAAAATAAGGTGAAGGATGCTTAAATCTTTTTGTAAATGCTTTAAGTTTAAACAATTTGTTTTGAGGAAAAGATAAGAAAAAAGGCAGACGGAAAAATATATAATAGCCAGAAACAAAGAATTCTCTGGTTGAAAACAAAAACGAAATTTCCTTATATCGTAATAATCATTATGACTAATCGCTGAGCAAATCCCAGTGTCATCCAGTTCACTCCTTTCATTTCCTTCCTGTCCATCAGCTTTTTTCCCATCATAGTAACAGCATTTGTGGATCACAACAAGGTCGCTGTGGTGATGAGCACTGATGGAGGAGGCGAGCTTGGAGTGGTTTGGTTGGGTCAGCATTAGGAAGCACCACTTTACTTTTTTCCCATACATTGTTGGGGATGAGTGTGTCTTGCTCTATAAAAACAGTCAGGCATGGCTCTAGGGATAGCAATGTCGGTCTGTCAGTTTGTCTGTCAGTCGGTGGATGGATTGGCCTACCACTTTGGTCCCGACTGAATTATCTCAACAAATATATGATGGATTGACATTGAATTTTGTCCGGGCATTAATGGTCCCCAGAGAATGAATCGAACTGACTTTGATTATCCACTGACTCTTCCTCCACCGGACCACCGTGAGGTTGATATATTTTTGGAGTTAAGTGATCTTCACAACCATTGGACGGATTTTACCTCATTTTTGTAAACTCCTGACTTTTCCTCTAGCGCAACCTAAAATGTTCATGGTTCCCAGACGATGAATCCTGAATGGAGGATCCAAGAAAGCATACAGTTCCAAGATTATGGTACAGTTGTCTGTGCAAAAGTCTTTCTCTACAGCAATAGACAAACAAGATAAATATTCACAAGCCTCCATTTTCCATTGCTCCTTCAGCTAAACATCCCTATAGATTTTATTTGGGGCTGGAATAAGTCCCTGGGGAGATGTTTTAATGTGCGTAAATAAATCAAATGGCATGGTGTGTACTGTCTCTGTATCAGAGCACAGCACTGTGATTCAAACTATGCTTAGCAATTGAATATCAAAAGACACACAAAACCTTGCCAAATGCATCAGATCTGCTTCCTCTGAGGAAGTGGAGGGATACTTGTAGCTACCAGCATCATTCCACTTCCAGTTGCAGTTTGGATTTCACTGACTGAGCCAAGCTTGGATTCTAAATGGCTTTCTGACTCCCTCCCTGCTCATTGCCAGGATTCTCCTGTGTTGGCAAGCTTGTGGCAGGGTTATTAGATAAGGAGACAGACTCTCTGGCCCCTCTTAACATCCCTCTCAGCAGGAGAAAAATAAAATGATTTTACTCCCTCCTTGTTTACCTAAGTGGAAATAGAACAAGACAAAGCAAATGACTAGACACAGATAGCAGTGTGGCAACAGACCTGTGGCCACACTGCTATCTGCTGACAATCCTTCGATTAAAGATTTAGGCTAATTGAGGTTTCAGTTTCTGTCATCTTGCAAGTGATTCACACAGTCAAGTCACATAATCATTTAGCATGCATGTTTTACAAGCCTTTGTAGTCATTGAGCATCATCAGAAGAATGGTCTATGATCTTCTATGTTGTAAAATGCTATTTTACATACTATATACTGAGGATTTTTCCACTTGGCTAACTGAAAACTATCAATAGTGAAAGTGTATGTTAACTTACTCAACTGAGGTCTACGTTTCTTGTGTGTACCAGCTGCTCATTCACCTTAAACACATTATTTAAATTAAAATAATTTTTTTAATTTTTAATTTTGTTTACAAGGAATAGCACTATAATGTAATGAAACCTGAATTTCAATCACAATTTCTGCTGTAATATTCCAGTCTCCTTTAATTACCTGGAATGCCAGCTGTAGGCCCCCTGCTAATACAAAGCGTGCTTTCTCCTGACCCAGCTAGCCCTGGGACTAATTATCATCTTATGGAAATGTGGCTATTTCTGCAACTTCCATATCCCTAATTATTTCTGTTATTCCAATATCATCCTGGCTTTGATGTCCCAAATCCTGTATTTAAATAGTGTATGATTCCTCTTCTTTGTGTCCTCTGAGAATTGTTCATGTAAAATACATGGACTAAGAGTGGGTATTACCAGGGCCTCCAGGGGCTGGACATACCAGGTCCACAGCTTTGCTGTGTTTCCCTCTTTTCCTCTTGTTCTCTCCTCCTTATGGGGTGTCTGCTGGGATAAAGCAGACAGTGGTAATATACATGCGAGTTACTGCATAAGAATATTGGGCTTGTGGAAATGCATCTTTGTCTGATACCTATGGTCTCGTTACCAAGGGAGGAAAAAAATGCTCACCAGAGCACTCTTTACATTTGTTGAAATCATTCCTCATCTCGAATAGTGCAACTTTTAAAATGACAAGGTGACCCTTGTCACCAAATACATTGTTGTGACTGGATGAATAGAAGGTATCCTTACCAGTCGTAGATGTCTCATATTCTCAGGGTACCATATCATTTAAATTGATTGGTCAAACTGTACAAACTTTGGGCCCATTGAGAGTGAGAAATGTCTAACAAAGACATTCATCATTAGTGCATAAAGAAAATGGTTTCATTAATTAGTAGGGTTAAATGGCATTGTACCATCTGGTCTGGCGCCATCTTGGCAAGCAATTTGTTGAGTATGAAACTGATGTACAATCTTCTGAGAGAATTTCATGCCCCCTCCCACGCCTCTGTCATGCATGAGTCACATTGTGATTTGATTTCATTCACCTGCACTGCAGGTTAGACAGAATCCCAGAAATGAACTACAGAATTACGCAGAGTTATGACTGTGAGTACTTCTTAGTATCAGCCCTGCTCTGGCACATGGGCTCCATTCTAAAAGATGACTCTGTGTAAAACCATCATCGTGTATTTTCATATAGATGAGCTATGGCTACCTGTGCTCCCAGCCATGCTTTTATTAATGGGGAGCTGTCAGGAGTGGGATGCTCTGCATATTCGCATATTAAACAGGTAGGGGGGGAGATGCTCAGTTTATTACCGTTTGATATAAATCAGCTTAAAGCATCTCTCCACCTCCTGCTCCACCTCCTTTCTTCTGCTCTAAGGATGGTCTCCTCTGCATGTCCCTTCTGTCATCCCTCTCTATCTCTGTTTGCCTCATCCATGATATTCCTGCAACTGTTTCTGCTTTTACCTATGGCACATGATCACAATACATTTTCATAATAAGACACAGGACAATGACTCCTTCTTTACTAAATGGTGTTTATTCCTCCATCGGCTCACTTAAACAGAGTTGAACAGCATCCCAGCTGTCCTGATATAGTTGAATTATGAATACTGTGGCTACAGCGATTAAGCAGATGAAATTTAATCATAAAATTTCTTGAGACTGCCACCGTTTATGACTGTGTGCTTATTAAAATGCAACATGTTCCACTACATTTGGAATAATTTGTCACGCGTAACACTATGCTGCTGCTATTTTGTTTTCTACTCCGGTTAAAGACTTGCAATGCTATATTATATAAAACAAAAGTTTATTAATGAAATGGCTGAACAATGTACAGTATGTCAACAGTAGCATGAAACACATTACAAATCTCACAATTGGATGAAAAAGTGGGGTTCAGTATGAAAACATTGATTGTCTGTACCCTTGGGTGATTTGTGGAATGTAGCCCTCAATAAATTTGCAATTTGGCTCCATTTTTCTTTTTTGAACAGATCATGATTTAAGACTGCTCAACACATTAGATGATTGATCAGAGTATTCTTTTTATTATTTTCTAAATTGAATTTTCTCAAGTAACCAGTATGACTATAGCAAGGTATAGAGCCAAGGAAAATATATATTGCTATGAATATACAGGGTTTTCTCTGTAAAGACACTTTACCCACACTGAAACAAAATAATATTAGTCTGGTGGAGCTGCTATACTTTCATTTACTGTAACCCAGCTTTGGGGATCCAGAGACTCTAGGGCTTCATACTTCTCAAATTAAAAAGCCAACAGCTTCATGTCTCAACAATCTTCCTTCAGCTCTATTAACCGTGTGTTTGCTTTTAATAAAGTGCTTAAACCCTTCAGAGGCCTTGTGAAGATATGAGCCTATAGCTTAAACGTAACTAACTTGTACTGTACCTTACTCCTTTTTCCTGCTCCTTTGTTCATGCACATCAAACATGGCTCATTTTTTTTTTCCTATAGGGCAATTCATGCGGAAGTGTATTTAATTGGGAACAATCAATTTAATTACCCATGTTGTAATCACACTGGTTTACAAAATACCCATCCTTCAAAAATGTCGTGGGCCATGGTGTGCTTGATAAGACATGGCTATGACACTAAACGGTTTATTTCTTGGCACTTCTCCAGACAACCAAATTAATATCGGCATTTGAAAGAAAGAGAAAACAAGGCAAGCAGAGAGGAATACTGTATATTCCTCACAAGAGAAGAGTGCAGGGCACACCATGATGTGGCTCTAATCATATCTTTAGTCTGATAATGATCTTCGCATGTTTTGTTATGGCCTTCGTTACTGATGCCTTCTCCGCTGGCTTTTGGGCAAATCACTGACAAATCACAGAGATTTAACCTTTCTTAATGTTTATCTTTTGCGTTTTCTTGTCCTATGTTTTTCTGTTGTCTTTTTTTCTTATTATCTCTCTCCCATGTTCTCTTAAAAATCCCTTATGCTCCCTATCAATTGACAAGTTGTCTTAATGAAAGATGGCCAATACAATATGACTAGGTTTTTGTCCAAGGAAAATAAACTACTTTATTCAAGCAATTCAAGATAAGGTTAGAGGCAAAGATAAGTTAAGATTGTACTTTTTACTAGTGTAAGTCACAGTTGACAATCATGAAACCACTGAGTTCATTACAGTTTCAATGTAAGACTTTTTAGGAGGGGTTTTCTCCCATTATAAATGTGACTGTGTTAGTCTTATCTGGTTCTCAGTGCTGAAAGTTAAAAGATTTAGGACTTGAAGGGTCAGAAAGGCCTGATGAAGAATGAGGCCTACATGCTCGATAAGAACAGCAACTCTTGCCAAAAACCCTTCAAACAACAATGCTCTATAAATCATTGGCTGTGTCCTCTCCATCCCGCTTCCCTTTTTGCTTCTCATTCTGAGGGCTGTTCTACTGTACTCAACGAACATGTACCTCTCCAACATTTTAGGAGAATATCTCAAAGGTATTTTTATTTACGGCAAATACTGTTGGGTCTGTGGGATTGACGCTCCTTGTGGCGTATAGGTCCAACCACCTTGCCTCCTTTGACCTTGTCTGGCTAGGCAGATAGGGAAGATTAATCCGATATATACAGTAGCATTGATGAGCCAAACAGCCTTTAAAATTAGACTCCATGATGACTTAGATTTGTAGTTTTTACATCCATTATTTTAATCCTGTGAGGTGCCATCTCTCCATTCCAAATCAGTATTTCAATTCTTGCTTGTTTTAACAGCTCCCATCGAATCTCTGTTCCTCGTGTTAGATGTTCAGCAGAGAGCATTCTGTGTCTGGCTTATGCATGTTTAATGTTGTTGAACATGAACGCACAGTCAGCCTGTCATAAACATGGCAGCTGGGACACATAAAAGGTCATAAACCTGTCAATGAAATTAGAGTGGCATGTCCACCAGTGCCAGTTTACCCACACAACACCTGCTTTGAGAAGAGGATGGGGGAAGAATATTTGCTATCACTATTACCTCCACCGCACAATGCAGTGTTGCACTGCCCGCCAATAAATGTGCAGCTGAAGGATCGGCAATTGCTGTCATGACAGTTATAAATGTTCCCAAGGAGCGGTTGCATCACATAAATGAATATGCATGCGCTCCTTAACAAGTGATAACTTTTAAGTATTTTCCAGCTTGTAACTGTTACATTCTTTGTTGCTGAGTTCTTTTGAAATTCCCTGAATTTGGTTAAATTTCATTCCAAATATATTTGTATTAGAATCTATGTCAAAACAGTTTAATTGTACCAAAGGGTCCTTTTTATCATCCAACATGTGTGGGAGGACTTGAGAAAGTGTCCTCAAGTGTGATCTTCACTTTTTAGGTTAACTGTGTGTGCTACCAGCTGCCACAGGGCAAAAATAACACTCTTCTTCTACACCATTATTCATTCAACTCCATTAATCATGAGAGCATTATCTGGCATGTGAAAATTCACTTTGCCGATAAGGAATGCATGACCCCAATATGAGATTTCCGGCTATTGTACAGCTAGACTAATTGATCGTGGTCGGTTTCTGGGACCAGCTCTGGGTCTGTCTCTCGCTTGCTTCCTTTCTCTCTTTCTGATTCTCTCGTTAAATGGCCCTTTTCTTCTCTCAACATATTTACCAAAGACATGTTTGGAAGCCTTAAAATCCACTGCACCATATTGTATTACGTAATACTGGTGTACTATGCTTAAAGAAGCCAGCTGGGGGGGAAACTTTCATTCTGTACAATCCTTCAGTACAGTGCATCTCATTAATCAGTTCAGCATATTTTTGTTGTGCCTTATTCTTCTACTATTGCTTTTGGACTGAGAACTGTACTGTCAAGGTGCATAGAATGAGAAAGTTGTTCTTTAGATTTTTACATTTATTTGTGGCAAATGGCTTATAAAAACAGTGTATTTGAATGGCTTAAAACTAACTTTGTTTATGCTCAGAAATAACTCAGGAACAAGTAAGTAGTCCTCATATCCCTGCCAACCATTCTTAGTACCAAGTTTATGACTTCAGCTGTGGAGGTCAGGCATCTCAGACTTACAGTGAGCACTGGTTTAGGAAGTCTGATCAATAAAGTGCTTAAATGGGTAATTTTGAAATGCACTGACAATAGTAACTTGTTGGACAGAGGCATTGAGACTGCAAAGTGTCCCACAGTCTAAGACCTAAAAGTCTGTTGTATAGTCTCACGGTGCACGTTGCACTCATTGTTCACTTTTGGTCCTTATTATCAATGATTAATAACTATTGACATTTACCCCACATGAAGATGTAAAGAACATGTTTTTCAAGAATGAAGAAAACACCTGTAACCTTGGTTGTGTCTCTGATTCACATGTTCTGGTCTAGTTTTGAAAGCCGTCAAAGGCAACTGACAGGAAAAGTGTGGTTACTTTCTGTCTTTGAACTTTTTATTATGTCAAAGGAAAATTACTGTTAATGTCACGGCGCTTTATGATTTGTTAACACTGAAAGAAAATTTCTTTTTTCCTCATATGACCTCATTCAAACATAGAAGTAGGCATGTGTGAAAGTATATTCATTCTGTTGATATACTGTATGTGGGTGGTCGCGTGTGAGTGTAACATGATTACATAGCAACTCAGGTTCTCGCACTGACCGCCCTGTGGTCTTCAACCAGCCATGGCTACAGCGCAACCAATTTTATGTGGTTTGTGGTCAACAAACAGCCTTTGACCTCAGAAAGTGGCAGGCGTATCCATTGTGTGAGTTCTGGGGGCAAGGGTGGGAATGTCAGCCAGCCAGCTCTGATTGAGTTACTTTAGGCCTCAGCTCTATTACCTACTCCTCTCTTGTTTTGTTGAATTATTCAATAGGTGTCCACAGCATCCCAAGGACAGAGATCTAAGAGGTTAAATCACTGGAAAACTCTTCACAAGAAAAACGGTGAGGAGAAACTGCACATCGCCAAGTAAAATCGCCAAGCGTTAAAAAATTTTTTTTTAACAAAAACAACCAAAAAATGTGGCTAATACGTGACAAAATTGTGTTGCCATGTACATTACTGCAACTTCAATACATCAAGTTTTTTACACTTAAAAAATAAGTTATATTATTTTATTCTGTCAGCTGATAAACCTCCTTCTCACACAATTGCTCATCTCTTAGATTGTAAAGCAGTTAATGTAAACTTTTGTGAAGAAAACTTCAACGAGACACTGCTACTCAACAGAGGGAGTTGGCTGATTTATGACAGGGAGGCGCTTTTCCAAGCTGGCTTATGAGTATCCAGACAACTTTTCAACACATGGCTCAATTGCTTCAGGTTAAATGACAGTGGAATGGCCAGGCTGTTAATTTCCTTAACAGATCCAGATGTTGGGAAAGTGACAGAGATGGACTTGGGTTTCACAGGCGCATGCTAGGTTTTGCGTGTCAGGGCTGCCTGAGGGTGTGTGTGTGTGTGTGTGTGTGTGTGTGTGTGTGTGTGTGTGTGTGTGTGTGTGTGTGTGTGTGTGTGTGTGTGTGTGTGTGTGTGTGTGGTGTGTGTGTGTGTGTGTGTGTGTGTGCTGCGTGTGTGTTAGTTGCAGTCCACACCATTGGTTGATTTATTTCCTTTACCAATTTCCCCTGTCTCCTCAATAAAAGCACTTGTGAACATATCTGTACACATAGTTGCCAAGGAAAAGGATCCATACTTAATTTTCTTCAGCACATTGGTGAGACATTATATGACCATCCTTCTTCATGCATTCATCTCTCCAAGTTGCTTGGAAACTGGACTAATGCATGTCTCAGTCTGCAAGGCCTACAATACAATGCCCATTTGCGGGTAATGGCAATGGATTACTTTATTGTATTCTGTTTATGATCTGCATTGATCGCTTTCCCTCTGCTCTGTGTACTGTGAAATGTCATTTGCCTCAGTTTCAGACATCTATTTTACTGAGCAGTCCCTTTCAATATATTTGAAGCATTTCCCACTTGCCAAACAGATCCTTGAAATCCTATTTGGAATGTCAACATGGGACATTTCTGTAGGGACGCGTGTGTGTAGACAGGCATGAAATAACATGGTTTAGATATTTCATGTCCCACTAAAATTACATCATCAGACATGACTGTCCTTTTCTCCTGAGCTAAGTGGCTAAAGCATTGCTTTTCCCTTCATGTATGTCTCCATAGGCTCTACCATCTGTTTTCACTAAGTCCTTAGAAAGGCAAAACTCAACTCTTGTAATCAGTCCAGGTAACTCCAGTTGTACAGAACCCCAAAATGAGTCGGTTTGTTCTTGTTGTGTGTCTCTGTCTGAGCAGTGAAATTCACAAGCTTTTAACAGATTCCGATATCTGTTAAATGTGTCATAAATTTTGGTTATGAAGGTTATTCTTCTTTTCATTTCTGGCTCCTTTTAAAGGCAGTCTCCTGTATATATAATGGGAACGGAAAGTATTCAGACCCCTTTACATTTTTTCACTCTTTGTTTCATTGCAGCCTTTTTCAAAAATCAAAAAAGTTAATTTATTTTCATTAATGTACACTCAGCACCCCATCTTGACAGAAAAAAACAAAATGTAGAAATTTTTGGCAAATTTATTAAAAAAGAAAAACTGAAATATCACTTGGTTATAAGTATTCAGACCCTTTGCTGTGACACTCATATTTTACTCACATGCTGTACATTTTCTGATCCTCCTTGTGATTGTTCTACTCCTTCATTGGAGTCCTGCTATGTGAAATTAAACTGATTGGACTTGATTAGGAAAGGTACACACCTGTCTATATAAGTAAGACCTTATAGCTCAAAGTGCATGTCAGAGCAAATGAGAATCATGAGGTTGAAGGAACTTCCCAAGGAGCTCAGAGACAGAACTGTGGCAAGGCACAGATCTGGCCAAAGTAACAAAACAATTTCTGCAGCACTCAAAGTTCCTAAGAGCACAGTGGCTTCCATAATCCTTAGATGGAAGAAGTTTGGGACGAACAGAACTCTTCCTAGACCTGGCTGTCCAGCCAAACTGCGCAATCGTGGGAGAAGAGCCTTGGTGAGAGAGGTAAAGAAGAACCCAAAGATCACTGTGGCTGAGCTCCAGAAATGCAGTAAGGAAATGGGAGAAAGTTCCACAAAGTCAACTATCACTGCAGCCCTCTACCAGTCGGGGCTTTATGGTAGAGTGGCCCGACGGATGCCTCTCCTCAGTGCAAGACATATGAAAGCCCGCATAGAGTTTGCCAAAAAACACATGAAGGACTCCCAGACTATGAGATAAGATTCTCTGGTCTGATGAGACTAAGATTGAACTTTTAGGCATTAATTCTATGCATGTGGAGAGAACCAGGCACTGTTCATCACCTGCCCAATACAATCCCAACAGTGAAACATGGTGGTGGCAGCATCATGCTATGGGGGTGTTTTTCAGCTGCAGGGACAGGACGACTGGTTGCAATTGAAGAAAAGATGAATGCGGCCAAGTAAAGAGATATCCTGGAAAAAAACCTTATCCAGAGTGCTCAGTACCTCAGACTACCTCAAGGGCTTAAGGTTCACCT